>NW_016162065.1:0-5468 GCF_001687245.7 Rhagoletis zephyria | reverse complement strand
AACCTACATACTAAATTTCGTTGAGATATCTCAATTTTTGCTCGAGTTATCGTGTACACGGACAGACGGACAGACAGACATGGCTTAATCGATTTCTTTTTTCATCCTGATCATTTATGTATACATTTGTCTATATCTATCTCGATTCGTTTTGGCTGTTACAAACAACCGTTATGTGAACAAAATTAATATACCCTTGTGCACAAGTGCGCTCGGGTATAAAAATTATCGGAAAACCAAAAATCCAAGTGTATGGACTATTTTTTATAAAAAAAAAAATAATAACAATAATATAACGATTAAAAATAATCGCAAAAATATGAATACAAAAATAACAATTCTGCAATGATTTTAAGATAAAAATCCTTCACAATAACGATTATTTTCGGTATCGGGTATTTTTGAAAGTACTGAGTACTCTCTCTAAATAAATGCGTTGACAATGTTCAATGCTTCGTGTAGAAATCTCACAAATTTATAAAATATTTATTTTCAATATATTTCAAACACAAACAATACAATTTTTTCTTTGAGTAAACAGAGTATCAAAATTCGAAACATTTACTCACTGCATTTATTTCAAAGTAGTCTTTCGATTAGTTGATTAAAAAAAAAAAACAGTAAGTATAGTATCCACATATCGATGGCTGAGTGGAAGATCGACCTATCTCGGCAGCCAGTTCGAAAGCATTCTATCTCAAAAAACTTTTCAAGAACGTCCTATTTCAAAATTAGTTTCAAAAACGCCCTATCTCAGCTGCCGATTCAAAAACGCCCTATATCAGCACATTTTGAAGTGCGATAGGGCGTTTTTGAACCGAATTTTTAGATAAGGTGTTTTTCAATAAAATTCTGAAATGGGGCGTTCATGAAAAGTTTTTTGAGATAGAACTTTTTCGAACTGGCAGCCGAGATAGGTCGATCTTCCACTCAGCCATCGATATACATATATTCGACACTTAGTACGTACTGAATACTTTGAATCAATTCTGAGTAAGTACATGTAACAGAGTGATAATTGGTACAGAGTACTTTTAAGTACTGAGTAATTACTTTGAAGTATTCAGTACCGATACTTATTAAAATCGGGTACTGCCGATCCTTTTAAGATTCGAGTTCTGAGTACATTTAATGGCGGTCACTGATAATCTTTTCTGTGGGAAGAGTGTAGTATTTTTTAATACCTTTGCAACGGTATGTCGTTTATAAAAATTGTACATCAAATTGATTTTTTTTTGTGATACGGTCTAATATACATATATATACCAATTTGTATTGCTTGACGGCGCGTGTTTGTTAAAACTACAAGTACTTTGACCGTTGTCGGATGTATAAAATATGAGCATACGATTCGCCATAACTTGGCACATGTGTACTATTTTTGAAATAATTAATTTGAAAATTACTTATTGGATCATTTACATTTAAACCGTCCCATAGAATAGAATTTGTATAGTAAAACCGGTCAAAATTATTTTATGTATTTTTCCACTCAGTAATGAAATAGAACATGGAACCTTACCAGGGGGGCGGGTTTATAGGAGCAAAATGAATTGAGTAGCCGCTACAACAACAACAAATACCCTCTGCAGCTGTCTGAATATTTAATTAAAATTTGACAAGTAAACAGTTAAGTTAAATAAATAATTGCATATTGTGAACTATATATATACATATGTACATTCGAGTGGTCCAAAAGATTTTTTTTTCCGAGATAGGGCTTGGGGCACCTTCCAAAATTTTTCCTCTCGCCGAAAGAGGTGCTGGTACCAAACTTTACGTTTCTTAGTATAAATTTTGAGGATGCTCATGATGCTCATATTTTAATCTAGAGCTATGGTGTTAAGCAATCTAAGAAGAATCAAGTTTAAATTATCGAAAAAAATATATATCACAAGCCTCAGTTGTCATGGCAACAGTAGCATTTTATAAAAATCACCAATATTTTTGGCAGTTTCACAGCGATCCAGTAGCGCATTTCAAGGACATTGAGCATCCTGTATTGGTTACAGGAGAAAATTGAAAGTTGGTATAGATGTTACAAATATCAAAAGGAAAAAAGCTAAGGAGGTGTCCCGTATTCTAGGATGACATTTTTTCACCCATACAAAAATTCCACCACTCTAATGTACATACATACATATTGTACGAAGTACTTAGTTATTAATGCAGTTTTTTAAGTGCAATTTTGTTTAGAAATATTTTCGACCAGGGCTGGCACTATCACCAGAAGAATTACATCGATAAGACTTGCTATGATACAAATGAAATTTTTATCAAACCAGTTGAAGAATGATACAAATAATTACATTACTTTATTAGATTTCAGATAGTGATTGCGATTTTTCTATTGCCATATAATTTTTGTACTTGCATGCACATATCAATATGTATGTATACTGCCGGGAAAAAGTATTGGCACAGCGAATTTCGCACAATATATTCACCAATTTCTATCCTAATATTTTTCGGCTAATTTTTTATAAAAATATGGTTCATTCTACAACAAAAAACACAAAAATATAATTTTTTAACTTTGTGCAAATCTCGCGAAAATTCAATAAATTTTCATAAATATTTTCAGCTTTTGGGTATGCAGTTTTGTAGCCCATTAAATTCTATTATAAATAATGCAAGTTCGCAGTTAGTCAAAAATCGCATTGATTTTTCAAAATTTTGTTGTTTACGGAGTTTTGCATTTTTTTCATAGAAAGTATTTTCGAAATTTTTTTTTTTATGGAAAAGGTACTGCATGAAAAAAAATTTTCAAACATCAACGGTAATTCGTAGCTACTTAAATCTTCTACTTTATTACAATAAAATTCATTGATACTCAAAAAAATCCTTAAAAATCTGATTAAAAAGTTGAAAATTTGCTGAATTTTCGCGAGTTTTGCACAAAGTTTAAAAACTATATTTTTTTTTGTCGTGGAATGAGCCATATTCTTAAAAAACAATGTGGGAAAAATATTAAAATAAAATTTTTTGTATATATTGTAAAAAAGCAGTTGTGCCAATACTTTTTGACGGCAGTGTATATGCATATGTACCTAGCGCAGACATACTTGCATTAGCTTTTGCGATCGATTACGCGCAATGAGCAGACAGCAGGCAATCAGTCAATAGGTTCACTGACGTAAAAGCGTAAGGCGTGTTGCATGTAAATGAAGCTGTTAATAAATATTTGCCAAAAGCAACAAATAATTTGCATAAATAAATATATTATAATCAATTGTAGTATGTTTGCAGAAAATTATGAATTTAAACGGAAATCTATGTAAATAGAAATGATTCTTCTGGGAAGCAATTTGTAAGCGCTTGCGAGAGTTAATGACGTACTTATGAGTGTTGATGCAATGAATTTGTGTTTCCTGTGCACGCGTATGCTTATTGTTGTTTATTGGATGTACTTATAATGTTTACACATTATTTGCTTACTTAAACGTGTAAGTTTTCCTAAGAGATTTTTTGTTATGCAAATTTTGCACACACAACTTGAATTGTTTTTATTTTCTTCTCATCTGCATTTTATAGGACTACGAAATACAGGAAGTTAAATGTTAATAGATAACTAAACATCTTTATAAAAAAATGAAATGATCTTCTAATAACGATTCTTTGTAATGTGATGCAATATTCATAAATATAGACACACATACATACATACATAGTATGCAGTATTTCTATGACAACGGAAATGCTTAACTTTTTATTGGGCATTCGAGAAGAAAATACGATCATTTAAAATTTTGTTGAGCTCCACTCGAACTTAAACACTTTCCGAGTATTATTTACTCATGATAAAAATATGTTTTTAAAGAGAATGTGTTCTATCGATCTTTTTCGTCTTAGACAATAACTCGTGATTTCCGCGCAACCTTTTTGTTATTGAAGTACAACCTACTATTAAGCTTTGGTTGTTTTTTTTTGTATTTATTAGGAATGTAATAATTACCGTATTTTATATTTTTTATTACCATTTTAAAAGCTACATACATACACATTTACGTACCTACGTAAATATGTAAGAGATCATGAGCAAAAGTTATTATTTATTATGATATATAATTAAACAAGCTATAAAATTTCTTCATCTAAAACGAAAACAAGTTTACTAAGTAAATTATTAAGCATTTTGCACTGGCTAGATTGGTTTGAATGAATGTTTCTTTTTTTAGTTTTTAATAAAGAAAACTGTACTACGAACTGACGGACGAGGCCCTGAGGTTCATAAAATAACCACTTGGAACACAGCCACCTGACGCGGACGAGACAGAACTTCGTGTGTCTCGGTAGACTCGCATCACCATATCCCAACTTCGCTCTGGCACTGTAGCAGGTTAAACTCCAACCTGAGTAGTATAAATCCAGATGTACCCAACGAGTGCCGAGCATGCGGATAGACACCCCGCCGCTACAAAAACAACAACAACAACAACAACATCCCGTTCGACTTCTGCTCCAAGTCGGAGCGGCACACTTCCTGGGCCTCCCGTTAGTTGAGCTTGCCGATAACGACTGAGTGACGAGCCAATCTTGAAAGATTAAATACAACAAAAAACGGCATACTCAAAGATATTTAATTATAAATCCTTAGAAAGCAGTGGTGGGAAAATTTATATAGACACGACCTATTACAACAATTTTGCCTATTTTTCTTTTGTTTATTTAATATGTATTTCTTATTTTTTATAAAAGTATATGTAGCTCATTATCCACCAAAATTGTGCAAAAGTTATAATAATTCTGCAAAATAGCATCTAAATTTTGAACATTTTAACCAGATACATACATATGTATATATGCAGTTTTATAGCCCTTTAAATTTTAGTAGAATAAAGTGTAAGTTTTAAGTTGTTAAAAAATCGCGATGATTTTTGGCAATTTTGTTCACGCATTTGCTTCCATACAAATCACTTTCAACATTTTTATTGTATGGTAAAAAGTGAATGTATTACTCAGAACAATATTATCAAAAATCAACGCAATTTATTAGGAGCTTCAAATTTGAATTCATTATAGTAAAATTTATTGGGATAAAAACTGCATATTCAGAAAAATTCTGCCAAATCTGGTTAAAGAGTTGAAAAGTTAGATTCTTTTTATAGGTTTTTAATAATTTTTGCACAAAGTTCGAAATATGAATTTATATGGATTTTATTAGATAGTAAGCCATACTTTCATAAAAACTAATAAGGAATATTAAATAAACAAAGGAAAACTAACAAAAATTTGTTAAACTGTCGTGTGTCTTTTAATTTTTTCACCACTGTAGGTGGCATTCTGTAAAATACTTAGTACAAAATTATAATTATAGCAGTACTTAAACAAAAAGGATTTTCAAAAAATATTTAGGGGGACTACTTTCTTACAGTTCGGTACGAATGGTCATCGGTTGATAGAGAACATTCATTTTTCCTTAACATTTCAACGCTACTTCATATTCTGAAAAAGGAATATCTGCAGGA
>NW_016162064.1:20287-45960 GCF_001687245.7 Rhagoletis zephyria | reverse complement strand
AGAATTGTAAATGTTTAAAATCTAGTAAATATAGGTTAAAACATAAACAGAGTTGCCACCCGTTAAAAAATTTTGTTCAGTTAAATGTATTGCTGCAATATGGGTATCAATGGGCATGGGTTTGAAAAGGCTTTATCTCTAAGCAACCTCCCAGGGTTTAAATAATCAAATCCAACTTTAATTTAAGGAATTAAATTATTCAAATATGTATCACAGTATAGGTAAGAAATGGGTGTATTCGAGGTGCAAGAAGAAAAATTTGCAAAAACGTCAAATGAAATTCTGAAGTTGAACCTCAAAATCACTATAATTTCCCTCTCAAAGGGGCTAGACACTTCTACCTTGGCTCAAATTGAAGGTCTTGAAAAGCACTACAACGTACTTATGGTCCGAGTGTATAAAATTGCGTTACGGACGCGTCATGCATGCAAATCATAGTGCAATAAATGATGGATTTTTCAAATTAAGGGGTACAATTTTTTTTCTTCGTTTTTAAAAAGGAGAACCGTGTTTCTCGTCTCAAAATTAATATTATTAGTATAATAAAACATACAAAAAAATTTTTTTGGAACGAATGCGGTGGATTTTGCATGTTTTTTTCGAAGAACACTATTTTTGACCCATTTTTATAAGGTCAAGGACTACTTGTGCTCAATGCCAGTATTTTTACGTGAAATGGAATAACATTAGCTTTCAAAACTATTTTGTTTCATATAAAAATGTTGCTTTTGTCGAAAGCGCTACGATTAATTAGCAGGGAGTATTCAAAAAGCACACTGTGCGTCGGATAAAGATCCAGTTCTGAAACTATGAAACGCGGTGGAGGCAACCGAGGAAGAGTAAGGCCTCTTCTTTGATGGAAACACCAGGTGGAGAAGGACTTGGCTTCCCACACACACAGAAAAAAACTTACGGCGTGCTTTGTTGGACTCGGCTAGAAACGCTTAGGTGTTTACAGCGCGAAACAAGATGAAGAAGAAATCAAATTAAAATTTCCATCTGCTCACCATTGTCATGCCAAGATCCACGGTATCTTTCGTCTACAGCAGGCAGGCGTTATTACCCACTAAGAAATAAAAATTCTAACTGCTTAAAAGCCAAAATTAGGAGTAACACCACACTCTTGGTATGTGAACAAACAACTTTTCTAAATAAACTATCTAACAATTTAAATGGTTTAAGGGATTCCTTAATTAATTGAATTTCTATTTCTTAAGTTATCCTATTTTTCTGGCCGACCTTTGTTTTATTTAATTACATCTTTCTTTAATTTACTGCAGGCTTCTTTCGAGGGAATCTGTGGGCTCTAAATTGTGTTTGTTTTGAGAAAAATATTTTAACTTGCAAACATACATACCCTTGCATACAAAATATCTTGAGTCTTGCACAACTTTCTTCGCTAGTCAGTATTAAATTACTCAGTCGGACAGCGTCTTTTCTGTATTTGGTTTCTTCTTTTCTTATAATTGGTGAGTACAATATTTTGACACCAGAGGACATTGGAAAGTTGTCCTGTACTGGCGACAAACTCCGTCAATCATGCTTACTGTGGGTATGTTTTTTGTTCTTTGCTCTGTTCCATAACCATTCCCTTAATTCTATTGTTATTTATTCGCCTTTGCTGCATAAAAAGCGTTTAAATATGTTGACAATGTAATCGTCCTGTTCTCTTTTGGCAATTTTGCTTGTGCTAATGTTATTATCCTTGACTTTTCTATTTTTATCTTTTCCCTGTTATCCCTTTAAGTTTATGAAGTTGAAATTGGTAAAGTGGGTAAAACTGACTTTGCGTGGGAGTAGGTGATATACGCAAAAGTACCCTCACACATACAAATAACACACAGTAAATCGAAAATACCACAACACAAACAATAATGCATTCAACTTTGACCACAATTTTTTGCTATTTTTCTCCCTTTTATTTCTCTTTTACCTAGTAAGACATATGGCAGACCATTTTTTAAAATTGCACGAATAGCACGCAGTCGGAGAGTTGATTTTGCTTTCTTTCTGTTGCTGAATTTAAAGTCAAGAACCAACTTTTTATCAAAAAAGGAACATCGAATTCTGAACTTTTCCGGCCAAGATAAATGATTTAGAGGAAAGGGACTTCTTTGTAATTCTTAGCGGTTTTTTGATGGAAAGAGAATATGTCTCGTCTATTCTCAATATATCTGACCCATAAATGCTTGGCGAAGGCCGCACATCAGCAGAGAAAATGTTCTGCACTATCTTCATCCTCCAAACAAGATGTACACAGTGGATCGTCGATGATGCCTATGGGGACCATATGCCGTCCCCATGGATTGTGCACCCTAATCAGTCCGATCAGGGCTCGTAGATCTCTCCCACTGAGAAGGAATTTTGCTACCACCCTGTCAGGCCTCTTCAAAAAATCTTTGGCTGCTTTGCAGGTGTAAATAAATACCACACCAACTATTCCTGAACTGTATTTGAAGAGAAGTTGTAAACCACTTCCACAACGCCGTTAGGGCAGCTTGGTTGTTACTGCAGATCCTGATTTTATGTCTTTACATATTATGTATAATACAATTGTAACAGGCCGATGTCTGTGCATTATAGACACTAAAGAAAAATTAATGTGGGGGATCTTTATTAGAGCAAAATAAGCAAAATCAACAATTTTTAGAATTCTTGTCTATCTGTTTGTCCGTCTGTCTGTCTATCTGTATGTTTGTACGCGCATCACTCGAAAACTAGTGCATAGAATTAAGTGCAGTTTTTACCGATGTATTGCTAGAGGTCTATCTGTTTTAAAATTGCAGTTTAAGTAAATTGATAAGAAAAAATAAATACTGCAATGTGGCCATCCAAACAAAGAGGTTTAAGAAGGCTTACAGCTGAAAATATTTTTTTTAGGGTTGCCACCAGTTTGAAAATTTTAATTTAATTTAATTGATCAGATAAATTGAATATTGAAATATGGGTATCAAACTGAAGAGGTTTAGGAATATTTACTGCAAATATTTTTGAGGAGGGTTGCCATATGTAAGAAATTGTTTATTGAATTTAGTTGATAAAATAAAGGAAATCGATACTTATAATAAAATTTTAACATGGCGATGTCCAAAAATTATAGATAATAGAGAAAAATTAATATGGGGGAGCTACAGAAACCGAATCAATAATTTTTAGAATTTTTGTCTCTCTGTCGGTATGTTCGTAGCGCAACACTCGAAAACTAATGCATGGAATCGAATTCAGTTTTCACCGATGTATTGCTAGAAGTCTAACTTACAATATAGAAGAAAATAAATTAGAGAGTTGCCCCTGTTTGAAAATTTCAGTTTAAGTAAATTGATACGATAAATTAAATATTTCAACATCGCTGTCGAAAGAAAGAGGTTTACAAAGGCTTACAGGTGAAAATATTTTTGTGGAAGGTGGCCACCTGTTGGAAAACTTTTATTTAATTTTATTGATAAAATAATTTAAATATTGCAATATTGGTATCAAACCACAAAGGTTAGGAAATTTTAATGCCGAAAATATTTTAGGAGGGTTGGCACCTGTTTGAAAAATTGTATTCATTTAAATTGGTAAATAAATGAAATATTACTAGATCAATAGAAGCCAAATCAACAATTTTTAGAATTTAGGTCTGTCTATCAGTCTGAATATTTGTAGCGCATCACGCAAAAACTAATGTATGGAATGAAATGCAGTTTTCACTGATGTACCAATATGATGTAGAGGTCTAACTGCTAATATAGAATCCATTTTTTTTAGTTTATCATCGATCTTTTTTCCTATGTATTTGAATGTATCAACTTTATCCAGTGCTTCGTTGTTTATATTTAAAGCTTTCACCGCTCTTTTCTCAAAATTTCGGTTTGATATAACCACAAACCAAAATTTAAGAAATCTGAGACGTTTCTGTTTTACATTTTCATATAGTTAAGGGGTATTCTCGATCCGTTGCATACTGTCTAGCATGATGCAGAGATAGCATGATGATAATTTTGTTGTTGTTTCATGTGTTCAAACAGCAACAAGATTAGCCAATCATACTATTTATGCTATCTGTGCACCATGCTAGACAGTATGCAACGGATCGAGAATACCCCTATAGTTTTCCGTACATTGTATTTCACTAAATTACTAAACCGCTACACCGAGTTAGTTCATAGTTGGAACATATGCCAGCACCTTGAAAATAAATATTTCTGCCAAAAATTTACTCGTTAGGTGGCGCTGGGGTCGGGATATTCCTAAAATTCTTAAAACCAATTACGTTGGGGAACTGAAACTTAGAACGGATGCATAAATTGCAAATGCTCTACTTATTGAACTAAATTGAACTTCTCATATAGCTTATCTCTGGAACCGCTTATGCTAACATCCTAAAATTCGACAACAGCTACTTACATATCTTATCAATACTGTGCTTATGGCTTAAAGTGCTAGTTATTGGAAAGGCATCTATGTACATAAATTTACGTAAACGGGCAAGTATCATTCGATTCGAAGCTATTTTCCCCTAGATCTCTAAATCGCATTGAACAATTTTCACTTTGTTTTAAATTTTTAGTAAAAGGTAAAATTTTGAAGATTTTTTTTTTTAATTTTGCACAAAGTTTGGAGAGAGACCAGAGGTTCCCAACCTTTTTTTCTCGTAGACCCCCTTTCAAAAATTTACTGGTTTCGGTACTCTCTCGCTCTGTGGAGTTTAGAGCAACTTTGCATTGCTTTTGCTTTTTTAACAATGTTAATTTATTCGTTATTTATGTGTTGAAATAAATATAAAGCAAATTTTTTGCATTTTCAATGTGGAGAATTTGTCCTCCTGTAGCTCGTTTCTGTAAAAATTCTCTACCAAGGCGAATTCATATATGAATTGTAAGATAAACTTCGAGGGATTAATATCTTTCGTATACCTAGCCTGCAGACGAGATTTTATAATTTTGTAGTTTTAAACGGCCTAAATATCTAAATTCGCTAATATAATATACAGCTATAACAAAATGGGCACGGAAATAAAATATAACATCTTTAAATTATTTTTCATATTTGTATAAAAACGTGGTGTGAAACCCGCAAGTATAAGCTAGTATCATAATATATATATACTTTTTTCATTTAATTACATTAAATCAACGTCAACAGTTTATTCATTAAATCGCACAACAAAGTGTTTTGGGTGTTACCGTAATTACTTACATAGGGGTCATTCCATTGAAAAGAGGAAAACGACATAAATTTAAATATGCCCTTATTATCTCTATTTCAGTAGTAACCTCTTTTTAAATGACTGCATTTCATTAGTATGCTGAAAAATATAAAAATAAGTGGTAATATTTGTCCAGGGAAACTTTTATTTCATGCATAATTCTTTTACACCAGTCACAAGGAGATGTTCCACCAGTCCCAAATTTAAATATTTTTTAATATTTCTATGAAGATTATACGTATAAACCTCAGTTTTATTGAAAACGAAAGCGTATAATTCATGTTTTACAACACAAAAACATCGTTCGTGAAGATTACGTGTTTTGGCTGAAATTCGTCTTTGAGTGCACCTGGATAAAATAGAGTTATTTTCAGTGTCCCACCAATCACATTCATTCAAATGATACTTACATAAAAGTAAGAAATCGTTTGGTATTTTTATTAAAGCAATTTCATACATTAGTTATCGTTCTGTGTAAAAAAATCATTTGCCGTTGTATAAGTTCCGACGACATAGCTAAAAATCGCAATTGATCACATTCTGGAGTAAAATGTCCCACCAGTCACAATGGAATGGCCCACAGACGTTTTCTCTAGCTGAAATTTCAACCAATCAGCAATTTTTAAACTGGGCTTGATAAAGGGCATCATAATGAGGCGCATTTATTATACTTTTCATAAATGCCTTTATATTTATACCTTAGGGACTGTACCAGTAAAGGAAAAAATGAGGGTTGACGAAGGAATGAAGGAAATGTGAGAAGTTCTCAAAAAATCGTATTTCAAAGCCGACAAAACACAATTCAAGTCTTCCGTATGAAACGGAAGTATGTACAACATTTTTAAGTGTGCTGCGATATTTTTATAACTTCTCCAAACACATACATAAACGGAAAAGTGCTTTTGCATCTTCAGCGAAAATGAACATTCGCATGTTGCGCTTGTGCAGATGTGAAAATGTGTTAATGAATCCTTGCTATGCCACAACCTTATTTTGGTCGATGTGCAGACGAAAAGCAATAAATCGTCCTTTTCTGGCCATAAAAAAGCTTGTGCGAGTAAACAAATAAATTTGAGGTTTTCATGCCCCTGTGAGGGATATAATAAAATTTTGTTTCTTAGTGAAATAAAGTGTGTCATTAAAGGTGAAATTCGCAGGAAATGCTAAGAGCTACAGCAGTACTTCTCAAGTCGTGTGGCAACACCAAAGGTCACAAATTCGTTTATATATGCGTTAGAGAATGTGCGCTTATTTCTTCGCTGCGAAAGGTATGTGTTGTTTCTTATTTATGTACTAAACAATGAGTGCGTAATTTAAGCAAATAAGCAAACAAATGTATTCTCAGTTGAGCAGCACACTTGTGTATGTATGTGCATCAAAACAAATTTATGTAACAATCTTAGTTTTTCTCTCTCCTCCTTTCATACACTACCTTTAGATAAAATTTATCCGATTTATAAATATAGAAACACGGAAATAGTTAAAGGGCTAAATTTCCAGTCATCATTACAAATACAGCCTTTTCAATAAGCGAGCAGTCGGATTAAGTCATAGAAAAAATAATGCTTCCTTGAAAAAAATTCACAGCGTTTTTTTATATATTTTTTTATAACGCCATGTTACTGTAAAGCGTTGTTTTAATTGATAAATTGAATGCATGGAACCGTTTCAGCTTCATTACTGCTCACACAGTTTCAATTAGGTTGACATCTTCCGACTGTGAGATTCATCTAAAGAGAAGCAAAACAAAATTCCTCATTCCAACTTAGAACATCCCTTTTATTGCCAAACCCCTTCCTATCATGACCTACTGCGATTTGGCAAACCCTTCACATTTTTGTGCAAGAAAGAAAAGGATTTTATTTAGTACCAAACAATCAGGGTAGCTGTTTTGCTTAAATTTAAGCAAAAATTACAATTTTTTCCTGACTGCTTACATGTTAAATTTTTCTTGGTTTTGCTTAATTTTTTCTTCAATTCCATTTATAAATTATTAAATCTACACTAAGCTCTTTTAAGACATCGGGCACTAAAGAAACATACAGATTTTTTTTTCTGACCGTTTAACACTTGAAGTATAACAAATTTAATCTTCCATTCTTACTCTTGGTGTGCTCACAGTTCGTTCCGAATTGTGACTCCGACTGTGAGCACTCCTTTCTAGCAGTCACTGCAAAACTTTACTGGTGTTGCCAGACATTTCTTCGGTGCCGTTTTCAAATTTTGTATGGGAAACAACAAAACAACAGATTTTAAGGTTAGAAAACGTCTTAAAATGTATACGTATACAGTTTGAGACACTATTTGGAACGAACTTCGCCTTATTTCGTCTTCGTCCATTATAAAAACATTAGAAGTTAAATTCGTTCTCTCAGTTCGTCGGCCATGATTTTTTTCTGACGTTTTCAAATATTTTAAAATTAAATAAAATTTAAAATATAAAAATAAAGTTTTTCAAAATTGTTGTTGTTTGAGATTGAAAATGAGAATGTGTGTGTGATTTTGAGTTTTGAGTTTTTAAATTATATTGCTGGCGAACGTCAGACTGCCTCTCAATGGTTTACCTTGTTATGATTTTATCTTGCGGAAATTATACTAGGTGGTATAATTTCACTATGTATTTTTATCATGAAAAAAGCTGTCTGTTCTTCGTTTTAAATTCTGCTTTAAGGGGGCGCTGCAGCTTTTTTGAATAGTCTTAAACAAATCTAACAAAATTCAGCCCAAACTACAAGGTCTAAAATAATAACTTTGTTAAAATGTTTGATAATTTCTTAGTGTAGCAGCAATATAAGTATATATTACATTAATTAGTCCCATTTAAAGTGATGGCTCCAGTTTTTGAGACTACCTTGGAAAATTAAGAAATGCAACAAACCAATATACAGGCCTATTCTGCTTGTTACTGAACATTTTTTAGCAAGAAAATTTTGTTACCAACAATTGTCACCACCAGTGTTGGCAGTAAATTTCCTACGATTTTTCAAAAATTTTAAAATTTTCTACCCCACTACGCTTTATCCTATTTTTACTACGCTTTTTATATTTCATTCAACTTATAGGTAGCAACTATTTGTAAATCACTATAACTTCGAAATTGTGGTAAACAGGCCATGGCTTCTAGATCTAAATGCATACTCTTACTGCAAATTGTGCAAGAAGCGTGTGACAAAAAATATCTGCAACATATGTAAACATGGACAACAGGTCGAATTTTCGCATAACAGACAGAAAGATTCAATGTGCGAGATAGATACGAAGTTACGGAAAGAGGTAACAAAGACTGCGTGTCGAAGTAGTTCCACAGATAAAAAGCGGCTCAACAGAAGCAATATTCTGTAGAAATCAAATTATCCATATTATCAAATAAAGTAAATTTTAACTTATTTATGGCGAAAGTGCTGGGTTAAGTGGCAAAAAGTGTTTAGTTCTATAAGTTCGGTGTTTCGAAAACGCCACTGTAAAAGAAACAAATATGTATTATAAAATATTTAAACGACTACAAATGATATTGAAATTTAATTGCTATGTTTTGTTTTAATACATTAACTATTCATATGTATTTAAAATAATATCCAATTTTTATCTTTTGCTACGATTTTTTATTTTTTACTACGATTTTTCTGGTCTTTTGCTACATAATCGGTTTCGTGAGGTGCCGATCCTGGTCACCACTTCTCGTAACCGCAATTCTATTTACCTTGGTAACGTTTTAATTTATTCAGTAATTCAAATGTACAAAGTAATTCAAGTGTACAAATTCTGGTGTTGCATAAATCACGGCGCAATATTTTGTTACCTGCTTATGAGATGGTAACAAAATTTGCAGGTTACAAGGAGGGTGCGTAAATGGTTTAAAAATTTATTTTATTAACCGGTAAAAAATGTTTGTTCCCAACGCAGGATAGGCCTGTTAGTCTCTCGTTCGAAACATGCGCAGCTCCGGCTAAATCTGTTCAATGGACCTCTTTCAGTAAAAACTGCGCTGCTACCTCCAAACATGTTTCGTTATATTGAGCTCCTTTAAAATACGACAATTGTTTAATTTTTTGGACGATTTTGTTAAATTTAATTTTTTGATAGCGGTAACACTGCAGATAACCCTTGGCCTTTCTATTGTACATTGTACTTACGTCTTTTGTACTAAAAAGTGTACCAAAATAAACAAAAAACACCAAAATATTTTTAACTTTGTGAACTTTTTTATAATGGTGGAACATAAATACCTTTCTTAAGTTAAATGCTTTCTAAAAATGCCCAAATAGTTTTTCTATTATTATTTAAGCCAATATGTGCGGCGTATACAAGGTGCCCTAGACTACCCGCCAACTCGATTTAAAATGGAGGGAAATGTTTTTCATTTAATCTGTTCCAATGGCAGTCCGGTTTATGTCAGAACTTACAGATGGTTGTTCCTATTGACATAAAACCTGTAAGTGGGAACACTGAGCAACTGTTCCTAGTCAGAAATTACAGGAGTCCGGAGTTTTTTTTTATAACTTCATGAAAAATGTCTGCTGATTTGCATGTGCAAACAAAAACAGAAAGGGGTATAAGAAAAGAACCTTACATTTGTAAAAAAAAAATGGAAGTAAACAACAAAATATTTGAATATGTATAGATTTTAATAATTAACAAAATCCACTGACGTTTTTACAGGAAATAGTATTCCCGTGCACTTCTGCATCTGTTCTCCTTTTACTCTCACTTGAGAGAGTAAAATTGTAGTTAGACAGTTCCACATGTTTTAGTCCGAAGTTCAAAGAAACAGACTAATTGAATATCACAAAATAAGACCTACCCTCTACGTAATACGTAATACGACTAAAAGATAGATAATCATGGCCTTAGTAATTCATATTTTTTTCATTTTCCTATAAAAAAAAAAGATTTCACTAATTTAAGAAGTCCAGCATTTCCGACGAGTGGTATAGGACACCATGTATAAATATATTGTGCTAAATTTGCAAAAGTTCTCTCCAATCTTAGTCCTTTTGTGAAATTCAGCATTTTAGAGGGTGCCATGCTCCAGATTCTGGACGAAGACCATAACCACTCAGCGAGGTGTAAAAATCTGTGACCTATAATACATCCTCATACCCGCCCGAATAAATTTTAGAAGTTGTGGTGAGATTTCTCTGTAGGAAGCTATATTAGATTGCCTTTTTCCATTTGTCATCCGCCATTCGGAATCAGCTTCAGCGTCAGCTTTTTCAGCTGTCACTAAAACCTTCATGTCCCGGCACTCAACAATGAGTTATTTTTACCTTGTTATGCCTGGGCTTTTAATGCTGCATGACTGTGAGACATGAATCTTATCCTGAAGCCAGGTCCAAATACACTAGGCCCAGCAAACCCATCCTCGAGTATACTTCACTTGGGGTGATCTTGCCAGTCGTTGTGCTTTACTCTCTGCAAATGCTATTTTGAGCATTTTTTACCTTGTAAGATCTGAAATATTTAAGATCTCTTTTTAAAAATAGTAGTCCAGAGATCTAGGTTTTATTTTAAGCCAGGATGGTGCTATCAAATTTTGTTTCTTTGCTAGAGCTTCTAAAATATTGCTAAAAACCTCGATTTTTTGACACTTTGACCTCGTTTTTTTTTTTTTAATCTGGAGCTAATGGAAACCACAAAAAAAGTCTATCAGAAACAGCTTTAACAAAATTTTTTTTTTATTTTTGTTGGGCTGTATTATCCATTAAAATATGAACCAAAATTCAGATTGCCGTTTTTTCTACAGAAATTTTTACTTATGAGGTCCATACCACCCTTCAATCCCCTATTTAGTTATAGTTTTGCAAAAGCATTCAATGAATATCATCATGCATGGCAGTAAACTGCGCCTTATTTTGCAACTTTGTCCTACAAAGCAAGACTCCCCCCAGAAAGATTCATTTGGTCATAAAAACGTGACCTGCGGAAAGATTTTAAAATCGGATAACGGAAAGACTTGCCCCAAAGGGCCTAAAGCAAATTCATGGAATTTTTCACAAAGCGGTCAATATTTGGCCTATAAGTCAATGGGAAATTTAGTATATTTTAATGGCACTTGATTGAGTTTTGTCCCTCGATGTCAAAACAGTATTTTTAAACCTCCCCATCTTTTAAAGTTATTGAGATTTTTTTCCACGTATTTAATACTTGCGCCGAGTGTTTAATGTTCGGCTTTGTTCGCACTTGGACTCTTTTCCTTGTTTTTATTTGAGTTTAATATGAAAAGTGACAGAAGGAACTTTTTATAAGAAGTGAAGTCAGAAAGCATTACTATTTAAAAGATATTAATTACAAAGGCCTGCGAAATTTTATTTCCCCTCCCCAGTTTCGCCAATCTATTTTAAAATTGATCAGACTGTTCAAATTTAAAATATCAAATTTTCGGAACAAAATTGTAGGATTTTAAATTATAACTGGCTGATAAATTTAAAATTGATTCGTGCGGTCGCATAGCACGTCGAGATTTTTATTTTTTTTTTATCGGCGACATATATATATATTTTAGAATTTTTAGCAATTTGCTTGAAAAGTCAAAAACTAACTAATTTAAAATTGAATTTTTACTTAAAAACTAACAATATTAATTAAAAATTACCCACCAACAGACTAAGTAAATCAGAAAAACTTATGTAATTTCGAAGTTAACGCTAAGAAAATTGATACAAGTTAAAAAACATTAGAAAGTTGTTCTAAAGAATTGTGTGTTCCAGAATTTTGAAAAATACAAGCAGTTCAGAACGCCTTCAAAAGCTCTGCAGAGGTGGGCGATCCGTAGGAGATCACCATACTTATAAGTAAAGAAGTCTAAGTTCGGGAGAAATGCAGCTTTTCACACATTTTCGGATGTTACTGGGACTCAGCATCGACCTACCGCGTGAACATACGCACCTTTAACCACTCGGTTAGACCAACCGGCTTTGTGTAATCATCAGTAAAGCAGAATGAATACCGATTCATACGGTTTAACCTCAAACAAAACTTGACCAAGCGATGTCTAAAATTCGTTCCAAAATACGTCGGCTAAAAAGAAGTTTTGCCGCCCTTTTAAAACGCATAGTGTTGCCTATGGAAGTAACGTGATTTTCTGCATTTATTCAGCTATGATTTGACACTTCCTGGGAACAGACGTCGTCATTTCCCAGTCGGCAAAGTAGTAATGCATTACNGTTTTACTGATTATTTCTTCGATTACTATGCATTACATTTTCCCACTGGGTTATTTACAAAATGTGTTGAAAAAAGTTACAAAATGCCATTCCGAATGCCCGTATCTCCGTTGAACCGTATTTTTTGTTGAGAGAAGCATACCTTCATAAAAGTAATAAATATTACCTGTGTCAACAGTGACAAAATATTTTAAATGTTATTTAATTACGTTATTCACACAACCATATTTACATGAATATGCCTGTGCTCACTCAATTATTAATTAGCTTAATTTGAATTTAAGCAGCAACATTGCTTTGAAGTTTTCTCAAACATTGCCATGTTTACATCTATGTACATATTCATATACATACAAAGTTATATCTGCATGCTTTTGTATTTATTCAATGGTACCCTAAGGGGCAGAATAAAAGCATATAAATATGTACATATGTATTTGTAACTAATTAACACAGTTGGTAGTACTGAGGCCCAATTATGCTCTGGCCATTTTTTGTCATATTTTGCAACTCTTTATTATTTGGTAGATGCGCGTTTTAAAAGGTATAAAAGGTTCATGAAGTCTTCAAAAGTTTTAGAACAGTTTACGGTTAAAAACAAATTGCGCTGTTTAAATATTAATATCTTACTGTAATCAAATATAAGAAGTATTATTTTAATGGCGTAAGCCCATGTCCCATGTTTGGAAAATGAGACTGAGTAGAAAATCTAATTGATTGCTCACACAGTGTCAGGTTTGCAAAAGTATAATTTACACACAACTATGTGATTTTACTGTCATGTGATTCACGTAATACAATAGATATTCATGGGTTGCTTTACAATCTGCTTTTCGTCTCTAGAGTACTTACATATATGCCTTAACTTTTCTATCAGCTGGAGAAGCCACACTGACGACTCGAGTGTTGAGTCCAACGATGTCAATAACGTATATGCATGTCAGCGGTTCCTGTCAAACACTTTTCCTATTTGCAAAAAGTTTACTTTGCTGTAAAGGGTAATGGTCTCAAATAAAAGCCGGCATTTAATCTTTGTTTTATTATTTTAATTTTTTACGCTTTAGAATAATAATAATTATTGAGTTTCATTTCTGCGCCCAACGGAAGTTCTTATTACTTTATTTTTATTTTTTTCGATCACAAATTATGATTATTTATGACTACACCTTTTCCAACAGTATTTCAGAAAACCTCAAATGTATTTCAGAAAAGGGCAAATGTATTTCAGAAAACCTGAAATATATTTCAGAAAAGGACAAATGATTTCAGAAAAAGCCAAATGAAATTCAGAAGACCACAATTGTATTTCAGAAAAGCTCAAATGATTTTCCGAAAAACGCAAATGTGTTTAAGAAAAGCACAAAGGTATTTCAGAAAAATATTTTTAGAATGCAGTTGGGCTTTTCGGAAATGCATTTGTGTTTTTCTGAAATACTGTTGGAAAAGGTGTAGATGGCAACTACATAACGAAGAAAAATTTTCAGATTAAGAATTAAAAAATACACAATTGTGTGCGTAATCGAATTCGTAACTTTACTCTCACTTTCCACATAACCCTGCGTTTTTCATTGTTGATACAATAAAGTAAGCACAGCATTAAACATTTAATTGGTACAGAATTGAATTAAACACACATTTGCGTTTCTCCTGCCATTCTGTGATTAACGGAAAGATGCGATAAACCAATGCCTTCTTATCCCTTCCAATGTATTCCTATCCCTCCCAATGCCATCTCGTCACTTCAAATGCCTTCCTATTCCTTCCAATGTCTTCCTATCCCTTCCAATGCCTTCGTATCCTTTCCAATGCCTTCCTATAACTTCCAATGCCTTCCTATCCCTTCCAATGCCTTTCTAACCCTTCTAATGTCTTCGTATCCCTATCTAATGCCTTCTCATCCCTTCCAATGCCTTCCTATCCCTTCAACTGCCTACCTAGCCCTTCCAATGCCTTTCTATCTTTTTCATTATTTGACCAGCTTAATCAAAAGCTGTTGGTCCGATTTCCATAACTTCCAACCTTTTGAAATTTGGTGCACAGTGTAATCATTTTTTATGATAGACAACAAAATAATAAAGTAAAAATAATTTCTATTTAGAAAAATTAAATTCTAATTATTATTTTAAGTAAGACGTACGAATGCGAATTTTTAAGTATAGTGAAATTGTTTTACAAAGATTACCATTTGTGAATAATTTTCGGTTACTGGTTTCAAAAGATTGACCTGCAATATGGTGAAATTTGATATCAATGATCGGCCAAATTTTTTTTCTAAGCAGTTTTTTCATACAGAAGTTCACTAGAAGCCATTGCTTGCCGAGGAGTTATTTGTTTTTATACCCGAGCGCAATTGTGCGCAAGGGATAACCTTTGTGACATAACAATTGTTTGTAACAGCCTGAAGGAATCGAGATAAATATAGCCAAATGTGCACATAAATGCACAGGATGTAAAACTAAATCGATTAAGCCGTGACTGTCCGTCCGTCCGTCCGTCTGTGCACGCGATAGCTCAAGTAAAAAATGAGATATCTCAATAAAACTTGGTACGCGTACTTCTTTTGAGCCAACGAATGGTATTGAAAATGAGAAAAATCGGGCAAAAACCACGCCCTCCACCCATATAACAGTAGTTTTCAGATATACGAAATCTTCGAGAAATCTGTAACTATTCTACCGAATTTATTCACAATTGATTTTGGCAATAATTCTTTAGCAAGAAATACATTTTTAACACATCTTTGGAAAATGGGCGTGGTAGCGCCCAATTATACTCATATATGTGTGTCTCGGTAACCGTTCCATCAATTTATACCAAACTCGGTAAAATCTTGGTACTTGCCATATAAAAGCAAGACAATGAAAATTTTTGAAATCGGACTAAAATTACGCCCATTTTTCATATAACAGTAAATTTCAGATATACTAAAATTTCGTTTTTTTTTAATTTAAGAACTTTAATTGATACTCACAACAATGCTTTGAACAGAAGCAACATTATTATGGAACTTTTTGCGTAATACCGTCCATTTATAACCCTATACATATGTATGTAATTTTATCTCATTAATGCTCGGTTTCTCCAAACAATTTGAAAATTTATCAGACTTTTAAAATCTAAAATGACAAATGTTCCGAACAAAGGTGTGTGATTTAAAATTTTAACAGGCTGATAAATTTAAAATTGATTGGTGCAACCGGGCAATTTCAGGACGTTAGCGGAAGTGATTTGAGAAGCTCAGTTCCAGGTGCCACGCTCCTTTCCCAGTACCCACCTCTCTTCGCCATTAATGTGATATTTACGATTAATGCAACCATGCCAAGTTTCAGTTCCCTAGCGTAATTGGATATATATTTTTTTCACATTTTAGTCTCCATAACGTTTCTGGATTAGAGAAATGTATGCCTTTAAAATGTGTATACTGTAATTTCTTAGTCCAAATATTTATTTTGAATTGGCGAAAATATGCTCTAAATATGAGCCAAATCGGCAAGTAAATGCAGTTTTTCGGAGTATCCCGACATCAGCGCCACCTAGCGGGCTCACTTTTAGTCGCCGTATTTCTTTTCAAGGTGCTGACATACATATCGTCGTTTAAAGTACAAAATCGCGTATCAACAAAATGCAAAACCGCGTCTAAGCTTTCTTCATTTTCTGGCAAAAACAACAAAAAGTTTTGAGTTTTGTTTGTTTTGTTTGTTTTGTTTTAGAGATATTTGCAATTTACCGTTATTCAGCTTAAAAAAAGAGTGGATCCAATTACTCAGGTATATCTTACGAACCAATTAAATAATCGTAATACAAGGTACGGCAAGTGATAGAAAATAAAATTCTCCATAAACCGTATATAGATTACTTTTCGATAGCCCTGAGAAATTAACTAATTAATCATTCCAAGAAATTCAAACCTTAACAGGGAAAAAAGTCAAAAAATAACAGTTTCTTTGTAAATACTTTGCACTTGTGTTAAAGCCTGTTCCTTTAGAAAAAAACTAAGCTGCCAATGAGGAAAATCGATATATAAATGACAAAATAATGATTAGTCACATGAAAATGAACAAGGATTTTTTGTATGAAATATCAGCAGAAAATAGTGTTACTCATACGCCACGTACACCTGAGTAAGTAGAGTGTTTGCCTCGAAAACAAGAGGTCTCAGAAATGATTAATTAATTACGAATTACGGTTATTCAATTGGTTCGTAAGATATACGTGATTAAGTGAAAGCACTATTTCTTGAGAGCTGAGTAACGGTAAATTGTATATATCTCGAAAAGTTATCCATAGAAAAAAATGATCTCGATTTTCGGAATCACCGAGGAATTCTACATGGGAATTGGATAGTGGCATCCATAGAACAGTTTTGCTGTAAACCAGTGTTATTACTCTTGCTCATTCCAAATTCTATTGGTTTGTAAAATTTCATGTTTGGAAATATGTCACTCTTTTTCAGAGTTGTAAAAGAATGCAGCCATTTGCGAATAGTCACTTGGTATTTTAGCAAATGATTGCATAATCATAGATTTATACTTAGCCAAGGACTGTCACTTCATCATCATTCCCCAAATCTCTTTGGGGAATTTACATACTATTACACCCGCGAATATAGTTGACGCGAAAATAAGTTTATGCGTCCTTCTTCGCCGTCAAATATTTTAAAGCGTCAACTATTTATGTTAAGAGTCTTTCTTTGCTGAAGTTTGTTTTATGCGCCTTTTTTATGCGCCTTGATTCGATCTCTTAATCCACCATTTACAAATGAAAGTGTAGCCAAGATCAACGACTTCGCCAAAAGTATCGTGGTAAACGAATTCAGTTCCAATAAAATCAAACAAGATGTTTGAGAAAAGCGGTAGTCAATTTTTTTGTTTTTCTTTTACATGTAGGTATTACCAATTTTGTAGCACATAATTGCAACTTACATTTTTGCCCAACATTTGTAATATCTCTTTTAGAGGAGTCATCCCAACAGGTTGATATATCGCACTCGTCTATTGAAGACGAATTTATTGCCTACATGGTTGATAACTCTTCGGCGATAACAATACTGTACCGCTATCCTACTGTTAAAATGGTGTACATTAAATACAACACACCCCTGCCTAACTCAGCCGCATTGAAGACTCTTCGTTTGCCTCATTGCTTAAAACACCGCGTTGAGGACGTCTATCAGATGACAGCTTTGACCAGTTGCTGCTGCTAAAAATAAATAATATCCTGTAAGTTTCTGTTGTATTTTGCAATTTTCTAAATAATTTTGGAGCTTTTGAAATAAAGAGGCTGTTATTAATGATTACATGTCGTTTCCATAAATTGTTAAAAATATTTCTTGGAGACTACACTGAAAAGCGACTTCCCCAAATGAGTAATGAGGCGGAATTCATAAAAATACTTAAGTCATTGATTGTGACTTCAACTGATTTGAATCGCATGATTGCACTCATTTACAACCCTGCCTTTTATTGAACTTTCTACATTTATTTATATTTCAACTTTTACAGCCGCACTCACAGTCGTTTAATGAGTACTTAAGGCATTCCTCAGTAACGATTTGAAAACATTCCCACTCAGAGTCAATTAATGATTCATTAACGGCATTCAAAGAACATTAAAGCTAAGTGAAGGAAAACCATTTTCTTAAAAATTTCTTGTTTTTACTTTCATTTTCTAAAATTTTTAGCCCTTTTTTTATATTTTTTAACTTCTCTTAGTTTTGAGAAAACTCCTCGTTATCAGATCTTTTAAATAGGCATCCGGAATACAAAATAAAAGTCTCAAGATAGTTGGCGAAATATAAAGACTTTTAATTTTGAAAAGCTGTAATGACCTAAAAAAAAAAGATGCCAGAATTGGCCTTTTAGTGGTTTTGTTTGTCTTTTAGCAAACAGATTCTAAAAATTAAATGAAATTAAAAAAATAGTTTCCTTTTTAAAACAATAAAATATATAAATCAAATGAAAATTAAATTAAAAAAGCAAAAAATGTAATAAAAATTAGTTTCTAAAAATTGAACAAGAAGATAAAATAAATAAAAAAAAGAAAAATTAAACTTTTCCTGCCCTGGGACTCGAGCTCGGATCTCTCGAATGGNAAAAATTAGTTTCTAAAAATTGAACAAGAAGATAAAATAAATAAAAAAAAAGAAAAATTAAACTTTTCCTGCCCTGGGACTCGAGCTCGGATCTCTCGAATGACAGTGCTCTGCTCACTCAGCCATTCCAACTGGTAAGCCATTGCGCGCAAAATTATATAAATACATATTTTTTTGTTTGATTTCAAATTGAACGAAAAAAAGTGAGTGGTGCTACAAAAATAAAGGGCCGCAGCTGGGGCCATACTTAGGTTTTTCATTTCATAATTCTTAACTCTGAGAGGAAACATTAATTAACAGATTAATAGATTTGATGAATGTTTCTGATGGCGGCTGTTAGTCTCTTAAAATTTCTCTGGTATGCCGGCGTGTAAAGAAGCGAGAACGTTTCGGAGGAGGGAATAAATCATTTCTTTCTTCACAATTTGGCCATCTTCTACTAATTTTCGTTCATTTTACCTAATGTTTGTTGATCATCTCCTGTTAGATCCAGAGTTATTGGGTGTATGAATAACTCATGCCTCATGCATGAGGACGTGAGACTGACAATGCAAACTTACCGTATTCAAATCAATTTTTTTTTTTCGTAATACTCAAACACTTATGTCTTAGTATGTTAAAACATTGGACGCCCGCGTCCCATCGCGATGGTACGATGAATCATACGTAATTGCTGTCACGTATACGCCATGTAAACCAATCCACCAAATATGACGTGACCACAGAAAACTGAATGTTATCACAAATTGATATCTTAGCAAATTAGCCCAAAATTTTATATGAATTTGTAAGATGCCGCAAGCACATGAGATTTCGAAATGAAATTGCTTGTCCATGGCCAACTTAAAAGGTATAAAGTTGTTTCAGAGTAATTATTTATACTAGAGTTCCAGTTACTGTCGAAATTCAACAGTTTTTCTTGTTTTAGAAGCCTTGTAGAGGTTTTCTAACTTAACACGTAGCGATACTTATACGGTACAAATCAACTAACCGGAAAATCTTCTGCTAAAACGTAACTAATTTTTTTTTTTTATCTGAGAAGGTCTTTGGAGGACTTCGGCAGGACTTGGAATTGACCACATTCAAGTTTATCGATAAATTTCGATGATTTGATACATATCGATAGTTCGATGAATTTCAAGAACACTAAAATTCGATAATTCGACCAATTTCAATAACTGTGAAATTCGGTGGCTCGATAAATTTCGATAACTCAAAAACGTAAAAACTTGTGATACCTTTATAAATTTTTACTTTTGACATCACATTTTTCGAAAACTATTTGATAACTCGTTACACTCTGTTAAGACGATTAAATTCGATAAGCAGGGATAAATCGATAAGCTTATATAACCTTGAAATTTCGATAAATCGATATATTTTGAAAATTCCATAAACTTTGCTTTGTTGAACCAACCAATTTCAGTAGATCAATAATTATCGATAACTCTGTAAGTTGAAAGAACTCCATGCATTACGACTCCTCGATATATTTTGTTAAGTCTATAAATAATGATAATTCAATAAATATCGATAACTTGATACATTTCTTTAACTTGACAAATTTCGTTAATCCCACACGTTTTTATAGCTCGATAACTATCCGTAAATTTGGACAACTAAGTTTATGTGTCTATAAATTTCGACAACTCAGTAAACATTGATCAGTTTGAATAATTCGGTACGTTGCGATAACTTAATAATCATGGATAAATTTCGATAATTATAAACTTCGATGATTCGATAAATTTCAGTGACCTTTATGGCTGATTTTATTTCGATTCCTATCTTTTAACCTAATTCTTATGTATCTCTCATTGTCTCCATTTTCGCCTTTATCTCGATTTTCGTCTTTACAGGCGAACAGGCGAAACATGTCAAATTGAACATGTTGCAGCAACATCTATACACAATTCGAAAATGTTTAAACAACGACTTTGGCCATAATTTTCTACCAATTGTGAAACCACAAAAACTCTGCTCATACACGGAAAAATGCCTTTCCAACGGTTTTCTTGGTTTTGAAATCGGTTGGGTAGAATCGCCAAACGAACGGAGACAAAATTTATGTTAGCGTATTAATATATAGATATAAAAGCTAGCCTCTTAAGCTTAACCACAGCTGCTTATAAGAAGCATTCGTCTATCGGCAAATAAAAATACTAGGAAATTATATGCCTGAGTTAAGCAAATAAATGATTGCAGCGGTGGGTTAGCCAGTCGCTATGGACTGAGGTGAGTGTGATGGTTTGCCAAAATTAAGAATAATCAATAAGTGTAATTTATTGTGTGTTGCTATTGATGGTTATAAATAAAAGTACTGTGCGAAACACCAAGTAAATAAAGTTTCAATTGAATTCATATGGGCAATATAAAAGAAAAATTGATGATTTATAAATGTGGAAAGTACAATTTTTTTTTTAAGATTCCTCTAATCCATTCCATCTGCTTAATAAATTAAATCTACTTTGTATGAAATTTAATGTGTTACGAAATATTTCGCGAGTGGGTTGGCTGAAAAAAATCCTGGCCAGGCTATTTTGAATTAATTATTCAAAAATTATAATTTTTTAATTTTGCACTCATTTGTTTAATGAATAAATTACATACTTATATACCAATCGAAAGCATAAATCTTATAGAATGTGTTAAACTAATGAGTGAAAATCTCTAGTATTACCTCTCTGATCATACCTACCAACCCGATAGGTAGGCCAGGAAAAAAATAGACAACCCAACGTTTTCACATTCTATAGGCGTAATCATGATAAAAACATTATAAGGTAAATTGATTCTCTCAATTCGTCGGCCATGATTTTTTTCTGTCAGCATTTTAAAATCATATAAAATTGAAAATAAAAATATGAAATTTTTCACAATTGTTGTTGTTTGAGATTGAAAACGATAATGTGTGCGTGAGTTTGAGTTTTGAATTTTTAAATTATATTGCTGGCAAACGTCAGGCTTCCTCTCTATGGTTTTACCTTGTTACATTTTTATCATGGGCTTAATACTTTCCATTGGTATATAATTTGTTCATTAAACAAATGAGTACGACATTAAAAAAATTATAAAAATTTTTGAATATTTAATTAAAAATATCTTGACCTGGATTTTTTCAGCCAACCCACTCGCGAAACATTTACTAACACGTTAAATTTCATACAAAATAGAAAATTATCTATGTTAGAAACGAAAGCAAAATGTGCCTAAACCAGCAGAAGTGAGCAGAGCATAAAGGTACTTAAGTACATATACTTATGTATAAATACCTACTAGTTTAGACAGTATGCGATATTCGAGAAAACAGTAGGCAAATGAAAATAAATGTCCATGAAATAAATAATTGGCGTTAATCTGCTGCCAGAGCGGAAAGGTCTGAGTGTGAAAATGTAAAGGGCCTAGTCATGGGAGATAATGGCTTGCACGAGGAAGATTTATATTTGCTCTTTAAGGTGAACAANGCGTTAATCTGCTGCCAGAGCGGAAAGGTCTGAGTGTGAAAATGTAAAGGACCTAGTCATGGGAGATAATGGCTTGCATATAGGGAGTTAATAAATGTGCTTTTTAATAAATAGAAAGAAATTAATTGGGGCTTATAATACATTATTTTATGTGGCAATGGATATTAAATCAATTCAACTGGATACATACATATGTACTAATATTTATGTGTGTGTATATGTATCTTATTTAAGTATATGTATATTGGGTAATTTACTTACATATATGTTTTATATTTTTTTGCCATTAAACAGAAGGTATATTTTCAACGTCTTAATGAAGTTACAAACATAGGACACAAAATATTTTTCTAATTATATAAAGTTTTGCTAATTTAAGTTCTGCAAGATAACAGAAATATATGTATGTACAAATTTAACAAGAACTAAAAAATAAAAATTAAAAATTAAATGATTAAATTTGGGTGCATTTCCTAAGTACTTTAAATCAAAATTGTATGGCATATTTGCAGGCGCAGTAAATATCACAATAGTGTTTCGCAAAGTTTTGTAACTTTGTTAGAATAGGGGGGTAATACTAGTACGAAGACAAATACCAAGAGTGTTGGCAACTACTAATACTTAGCGCCTAAATCACACTCCTTTTTTGATAAAATACACTCAAAATCGATAGCACAGATATGTGCACAGCTAGTTTCCTTAGACCAGCTGAACCCTGTTACGCACAAGCAACTTCTTGAATTCTCCGCATAATCTTAATGGATGATTGGCGTCGCACTACGGATAAGAGTTTGTCGTACTGCTTCCGACTTCGATTTAGATCAAAAAGCTCGTTTATTCGGAGATCTCTGCGGAAACTTAGTTCCCTGAAGTATATAGCTTCGACGAGCATATGTACATCAGGATTGGGCCCCAATTCTTTTAAGGGGCGGCAAAATTTGAGCTGAAAAAACAATTCTGGAAGTAGAATTTCTGTTTGTGCATTTTAAGACATAAATTTGATATTCAATTAAGCAATCAGAAAATAGGACAACACTGTTAAGTTTTATTATACATAGCAATCGTCATTACTTGCATACCTTTTGAAATTCGCACGTAATGACTCTGACGCCGCGCATGCGCACAGTGTGAAGAAACAGTTACAACGTTGCTCTGAAAATGACGATCAGTGGGAGGTTACCACAATTCAACCACACTGTCAAAAACGAGTGTACACAGGTGATGCGAGAATATTATTGAATCCTCCACTAGAACTTGAAGGGAGATCTCCCGATGCGAGGAATAAAAGGGTACTCCCTTTGACCTGATTTCGGAGAAATACGAGAGATTTGTCGGTTTTTACCTCGTTCGTAACTCGTTTAGGAGTCGAAAAGGATATCTCCTAAGTGAGCAAAAAAAGAATACTCGCAAATACATGATTTCAGAACAATAAGCAATATTTGTCGATTTTGTACTCCTTTATTACTCGCTTAGGAGCCAAAAGGGAGATCTCCCAAGTGAGCAATAAAAGAATAATCCGTGAGGCATGGTTTCGGAGCAACAACTGAGATTTGTCGGTTTTGTACTCCGTTATTACTCGCTTAGGAGCAAAAAGCGATGTATCCTAAGCCAGCAATGCAGGAGTATTCCTTTTGATCGATAAGGGAGCTATACGCACCTCGTTCAAAACCATTTTGTGTTTTTGGAAAAATGTACAGTGGCTCACAGCTATTTCGTGTAGTCAGTGATTAAAAAAAAAACGTGTAATATTTTGTCTATGTGCTTTATTTTCAAAAAAACTTTAATGAGCTTTTAATGATGTATGTCTGCGACATACAAACACCAACAAACAAACTCAAAATATTAAATTTTTGTATAGAATTTCGACAACAAAAACATAACACATTGTAAAACGACCTCACAGCTTATTTCGTGTACCGTAACAAACTTAAACCTTTTCTCTTATGTGTTTTATTTTAATTATAAATTTTCTAGTAACTAATATTTAGTAGGATAACCCTTTTGTTTTAAAACTGAGTTCAGCCGAGATTGCATGGAGCTAACAAGCTTTTTGGTGTAATCGGGTGTTATTCTCTCCCACTCCAATTGCAATGCCGTTTCAGGTCTTGCCGGTTGCTTATTTGATGTTTCCTTATATTTTTTTCAAGAACACTCCATAAATTCTCAATAACATTGAGATCGGGCGATTGTGCTGGCGTTTCAACCACATGTGGGCAATTCCAAACTATAATGGAGTGCAATAATTGTAATTTTAATCACAAGAGAGTCCTTTGTGCCTATACTGCAGCCTTTTACTATATTTAAAGCGCTTTGAAGACAGATTAGCTAAAAACAGTATAACATAAATTACAAACTACAAAATTATGTTTTCTATGGTCATTCATATAAACGCTGAGAGGTAATTTACCGCATTGCTGAACTAGAAGGATATTAGTGATTAACGATTAAAAATTAATATATTATATGAGAACTAAATGAATTGTTGCTTTGAAGAGAAAATAACCTCACTGGAAAGAAGTTGTGCAAAGTATACCAAGTGTAATAATAGTCGGATATAAGTACATATATATGTATATATCAGATGGCATCTGAGTACCAGATTAAATTTTCAGCTTTCGTTGCTACTGCCAAAGCGCTAATTGTTATTCCTTGCTTGGCAACACCTTGCCAAAACGTTCACTAAGGCAGTTTATAAGCTTCTAAGTGGATGTTGAGGTTAGCTAGCAACAGACACATTGAAACTTCTCATGACAACTTTGGATTACCGCGTTTTTAAATCTTTTGTAACCATTTCGATGAATGATATGTACGCAGAAATTTGATAGTACTCTTCGTAGCTTCGAGATTAATGACTGTTTCTATGACTTTGGTCATAGCATGTTCTGGGTTTTCAGTTCCACCATTTGTGAAAACTCGATTAAAGTAATCTTCTTCACGGGTTTTTCGATTGTATAGTGGTTGCAACCAAAGTTGTTACGACGTCTGATTTCTTCGGAAGGTGAATAGTTTCATTCTGCAAAATCGGACTCCGTGGCTGCGTTAAGCGGTTCTTTAGCACAAAATGGTTTTTTTTTTTTTCATAAAACGTTTTGAAACTGCCCGTGGCACCGCCTACTTATACATATATTGCAGGTATATCTCAAAACCCACTTCACCGATATCAACCAAATTTGGTATATATATTACGCATAGCCTCCTTAAGCAGTTTTGAAATTTTTTTAATACCAGACGAAATCCACGAGCTCCACCCACGTAACGACGATTTCAAAAGACTCAAACCTAGCTATATTTTAGGGTCTCCTTTGAGGTAATGAAAATAAAAAAGGCACATGTCTTTGAAATTTTTCACTTATCAACATAGTAAGCAGCACATATTAAAGTAGCTCAGAAACGTACGATAATTTGACATGACTGCAAACTACTTAATACATACACACATAAATATATAACGTATATTACATACATATATACCACATACCAGTGCATACAGCTTTTTTGCCTTTCTAATGTATGCTTTGCGTACCCTGCAGATGGATCACGTTTATACTTTCTTAAGTCAACACGTACCAAACAATATGTCAGAAAAATTGTTTTTAACTCGCTAAACTAAAAACAAAAACTTGGAAAAATAAAAAGGAAAGCAGAAGTGTGAAAGTGTTACTTTTCAACACGTTCAAAATATGTACGTGCTTTACAAATATAATACAGAGACTGATTATAAAATACAGTGTAGTACCTGTTTTTCTGTGAAATTTTTTAAACAG
>NW_016162064.1:764-17616 GCF_001687245.7 Rhagoletis zephyria | reverse complement strand
TTGGCCCTGTTCATCGCCGGCCGTCTTGATTTATATGTTATTTGTTAGAGGACTTTGTAATACAGTAAAATTTTATCTTAGCTCTTTTATATATGTATGTGTATACATTAGCTCAAGTAGCACACTGGTACATAAATTGGTGTAAGAACTGATTAATTGTACCAAAATTCACAAATTTACACCAATTTATGCACCAGTGTGCTACTTGAGAGACTGTCTCACGAATATGCGGAAACATTTTTTTTTGTCTTTATATCTACATATGTATACTCTCTATATTTGTGCCAAATCATCTTGTAAAAATCGGAAAATTTTATGTGTTTCCCATATTTGGACGCAATTATAATAAATAGAAGAAGATAGTAAATTTACAACTTTAAATTTTAAATAGGACCGCAGGATTTCTCTCAAGAACATCGAAAAAATTAGTCAATGGAAACAGTACAGCCGCTTTGTTATGGTGTATTATTGCAAGGCTGGAAATCCATATGTTTTCTAGTAGAATAATTTTTATATATCCTGAAAATTTGCAATTGTACAACACATTATAATTGGTCTGACAGGGCGTATGATGAACATTAAATTAATGAATTCAACTTGTCTCTCTAATTCTTTACCTGCTTCAAAAATAAAATACAAAAGCATATTTTTTTGTTTATTTTATATTAATTAAAGTTTTTTATGGAAAATAAGAATTTGATAAGAAAAGTTGAATTTAATAATAGAATGTTCATCAATTTATTAAAATTTTTGTAGAATGCAAAATTATCTCGGCGTACACAAGTTTTTCCACTAGAAAACATATGCTTGTAATAAACAAATCTTCGGAATGATTTTTCAAACCAACTTATTGAAGTTTACAGGTAAGATATTTGTCGAAGGTAATTAGTACGTAATTTTAAAAGTTGTAAATATGTAAGGTGAGTTATACAGAGCCACTCATTTAACCATTTAGTGAACTTAACCATTAAGTGAAAGTAAATACTTACTTGTATGTGGGTGAAATAACAACTGCTTTTTAATTAATACGCGGTTTCGGCTTCTCAAAATAACGTTTCTGAAAAACTTCATTGTTTCAGGTAAGCCTCAGTATTCCAAAGATTTTATTAAATAAAAAAACGCCTTTGAGTATTTTAAATTTGTATCAATTTTGCTTTTCTCCAAATATCGTTTATCTTAAATATCCTTTCAAATATTTATATTTATTATCATACGTGGAGGTAAAAATTAAAAACTTGTAAAATATCCTTTGAAATGCTTATCTTTTAACATTTTTTATATGTACATTTGTATATTCGTAAGATTTAAATTAAACTATGACTCTACGAGATGGCATCAAAACTAAAAGCTTATACATATCAATTTAGCTGCAAGTCGGCACGGGTTGCCGCGGTACAAATTGCATACAATTTTATTCGGATAGATTTTAGTACAAAAGAAATAAAGTGACGAACTATGCATTTGTATGTATTTGTATTGTATAGCATTAATGAAAGACTTAAGACTGATTGTCAGCTAAATTTCTTTCAATACATACATATGTACATATGTGCAGCGGTGCTCCAGTATAACGAATGCCGATATAACGAATGTTTGGTATAACGAACACGGTTTTCCAATGCATTGTTGACTCTATATAACGAATGTTGGAAATTTTAAGAACTTAATAATTCGAACGCATTGCACCTTGTTTCACGACAGCTTTGAGAAGTGCATCAAATCAAATGGTCTGAAGAAAATAATGTGGAGCAAACCAAAATATTTTTATTGAGAAGTTTGCATAAAAAGCACTCGATCTCAAAATTGCTCATCCTCAAAATCAATGCAGCATATCAGACTCCTTTTCCACGAAACAAAACCACCGCAAAGCCTGAAAATTTTGGTGTGAAGCTCTAGCCTTAGTTCTTTGACTATGTTTTTTCTTTAAATTATGAAATGTTGGTTTTTACTGAAACTTGGCTAAAACCGAATGTGTTTAATACTGAAATATTGTGTAATAAGTATGAAATATTTAGAAATGATCGCTTGGAAAGAAAAGGCGGGGGTGTTTTAATAGCTTTTCAGACTGACTTTTCCTCTGAAAAAGTTGAATTCACTGGTTCAGATGATGTTGAATTCCTCTGTGTTAGAATACGGCGCCCCTCCAGTAGTGTTTTTCTTGTTGCAATTTATATTCAACCTAACTCTAACCCTTCGGTTTACTTTAAACATTCTTCATTATTCCTCTCTTTATTAGCCATGGTCACGCCCTCCGATTCGATTGTTGTGTTGGGTGATTTCAATCTAGCGTGTGTTTCCTGGGATTCGGTGGATGGAATTCTGGTGCCAAATTCTTCTCGGGATGTATTTAACCAATTTCTTAACGAACTTTCCGATCTTGGTCTATATCAGATTAATATTAGTTATCAACAACTTAGGTAAATGTCTTGATTTAGCGTTTATTGATGATACTGCTAAATGCTAGTTCGCCAATTTCTGACAAAACACCCCTGAAATGAAAACTGGCTCTTGTTTTTCAGTGCACGGCTGCGGTTTAAACTACGATTAGCCAGTCAAATGTCAGCCAGCTGTGCAATATAAACGCAGTTTACGAAATCTAAGTTTACACTGGCCCTGTAAAACTTTCCCTAAGGCAAATTCAATTATCTCAAATCAAGGGCCAATTAAACTTTTCTCGACTAATTTACATTGTACCTAATATCACAAATTGTGAGTAACAACACCACAGCCTAAGGCAGTTAACATCGAGCGAGAAATACGGCTGGGGTAATGAATACAATTTATATCTAAGTGGCCTTAATACTCAGCTAATGATCAAGCCATGTAAATTAAAAATAATAAACGAATTAAATGGAAATAAGCTGAGAAAGCAATGAACCAAAAGCAGATGCTACAAATATCATCCTAGCAAATACGGTAAAAATAAAAAGCGACCACCCCATTTACGGTATGACACAAAAACAAAAACATTTTAAAGGCAACAAGTATCTCTAGACACAAAAACAACAATAAAAATCAATATTATAATGTGCTTTCGGCAACACAGCTGAATAAGAGAAAATTAGCTAAAAGAAAAAAGAGTCCTTCTGGAAAATCGTTAACAATAAAACTCATAATAGTATTTTATAACAAGAACACAATTCATTCGGATGGAAAATATGCAAACGGAATTTTTACATCTGCGCCTATATGTACATAATTGCCTACGTTTACACCTTTTTAAATTCCAACACAATGCAATGCTTTTTTTGTATAAGTTTAAAAAAGGTTTCGCGAAAGCTGTGACAAAAGAAAGTGGGTAATATTAAATTTCCAGCTGGTTTGATTTTAGTAGAGTGAAGTGGTGCATATTTCCACTTAAATGCCGATTACAGATAATTGATATTTAAATTTTAGCTCTCCGAAAAATTCCTTAAATCCGAAGGTGCATATTTCAAGGTAAGGTGTAGTAAAAAGAATATACATAGGAGCCGTTTTCACCTCTTGTGCTTGAATGGTTGGTTACATCTAACATAATGCATCTGTAAATCGTTCTACCATCATAAACCAATGACAAAACTTGTTAGTACCTTTGACTGATGTAGTTGAACGAATAACAGACTCGCTCAGATACATATAAATGTTCAGTGAAGGCAAACGGTATGAAATGACTTATGCCACTATCAAAATAAAAGGCTCATATACAATGCATTTCTCTTTATCCTAACATATCGATGGCAGAGTGGAAGACGACCGACCGACAGCCCGTTCGAAAACGCCCTATCTCAGAAAACTATTCAAGAAAGACCTATTTCTTCATTTGGCTGTAGAACGCTCTATCTCTCTATCCATCTCAGCTGCCGATTCAAAAATGCCCTATCAAAACAAATTTTCAATATATTTTTAGTTGAGATAATGTCTTTTTAAATCGGCAGCTGATATAGGGCGTTTTCAACTGAATTCTGAAGTATGCCGTTGATATGTTTCCAACCAATTTTAAAATTTATGAGATAGTTAAAATTTAAAATACCAAATTTTCCGAGCAAACTTGCGTAATTTTAACAGGCTGATAACCGGGCATGAAACTTAAGCAGGGATCACTCGATTTGTACATTTGTACAGATTGGTACATTTTGGCAGTTACAGAGTGGTATTTTCTGGATATTCTTTATTGAGCTGAACTCAAATTTCTAAAGACCACCACTCTGTGACTGCCAAAATAGTGTGATCCCGCTTCATAAATACTCGTAATACACATATAAAAAATTTTTAAAAACTGTTTGGTGCTTGCAAATTTTACAAAGCGTTTGGCTTACTTCTCCTCAATTTGTCGCAAAATTTGCCACCTTGCGACACTGCTGATTACTTTTGTATGGAAACTTTCTTCCGCATTTTCTTCCATATAACGCACTCCCCATACAAACATCTAAAAAATCAACGGTACTTTTTAGTGACTTGAAACTTGCACTTTATTAGGCTAAAATTTAATGGGCTACAAAACTGCATGCCCGAAAATCTCTTAGATATTGTTATTAAAAAGTTGGAAATTTTAATGTTAATTTTTTTAAGTGTGATTAACGTTTTTTTGGAAATTTGTGCAAGCTTTGAAACTTTTATATATATGTGGTTTCTGTTATAGATTGAATTATATTTTACATGAAAATTATCAAAAATAAATAAATAAACATAAGTTGTAAACAATATAATTTTGCATTTTGGTGCTAATGAGTTGAACGCAGTTGTAGTTGTGCTTAAGGGAAATTATCTAAAATAAAAACCAATACTAATATTCTAAAAGAAAAACATATATGTCGGGCTTGCAATCTGAAAACACTTCGGACCCTTCTATAAGTTCAAGTATAATAAAATTATAGTTTAAAAAACTAAAAAATCCCTATTGAAATTGCCATTCGTACTGTCATCAGGTATGTAACTTGAGAATAGAAATCGCTGCATCTTTTAGGCGCATCAATATTACATAGTTACATCCCGAGCTAATAAAAGGAACGTAATAATAATAATAAAAATACGTAAATCTGCCGAAACCTTACATATTACCGACATTATTGTTTTTAATAGACAATTGTTGCACATCAAGCCCTAACCGCCAAAAAGGCGTAAGCGACAAAAAGTAAATTTTACAGTAGGCGTTTTTTTATTAACACGGCAATTACTGTAGATACTAACGTGAAGGTCAATGAATAAATTACGTTTGATGTTAGGTATATAATACTGGTGGTATTATTTGTCCATCATTAATGAAACAGGTGATTTTGTCGCTTACGCCCTTAAACGCAATAAAAAAAAGCTTGTAAAATAGAGGCACTTCAAAACTTTCACACAAAAATGTTACGATTCCCCTCTGCAATGAAAAATTGTTCACGGAGAAAAAGGCTTAACCGACACTGCGGGCACAAAAAAATGTAAACAGAGTACAATTAAGCACTTAAGCCAAAATTGCTTTCGCTATAACTTTGTAACGGTACTTCGTAGTACTTTGAAATTTTGACAGCTGGTGCGTATGGTGGTAGGTAATCGATTTCCGTCAAAAACAGAAAATCGAACAGGTTGTCGCTTACGCCCTTTTGGCGGTTAGGGCTCGATATTATGTTTCACAATATACGATTCGTTGATCATTGCAAAAGAAAAAATCCCAGGAAGTGTGCAAAACTAAAGCGCAACAATAACACAGTGGCAGTGGCAGTTTTTCGAAATCAGCTGTTTTTTAGAAAGTGTGGTGTCTAATGAAGCGACTCACAATACAGCAGTGGCAGCTGGCAGTACTGCTCAGTTTAGCCCAAATTCTAAATTCACTGCCACAGCCTTCATCGCAGCAAACTTCGCATGCTGAATTTGACATAAATAAAATGCAGCCGACTTCTGTTCATGTCACTGAAGCCCAAAGACAACAACAAAAATGTAAACAAACAGGGAATGTCAAAAAAAGCTGTCACTGGCAACGCCGTATTGTATTTGCTGCGGCAGTGACTGCCAATATTAGCAGTAGGAGCTGATTTTAAAATCTGTCACTGCCACTGCCACTGCGCTATTGTATTTTGGCCTTAACAATAGATGCTGCTAAAATATTTTGGCAACAAGCACCACTAGCAATACGCGAGGACTACAAATGTGTAGACAAATTAATGAAATTGTACGGCATCTGGCAAATTATTCGCAAAACCGTCTCAGCTAAAAGGTCGAAAGCTAGGATCGATTTTTCAAAAACTTCGTTGAAGAGTGAAAATGGCGAAAGATAAATTATATTTGTAAAAGCAGAGACAAAAAGGACGTCCAGGTTGCATGGCAAGTGTTGGCTTCATTCGGACAGGAAAAAAAGAGCCAAAGGGCGAAAAGGGAGTATGCGAAATAGCGTCAATTGACCTTATTTCCTTTGATCTTGTTACCTGGCACCCTAAATGATCATAGATGTACGGCTGTTTAACCAATTTAGAAACGAACCATGGAGGAATAATAAGAAGGTGTTGTCAGTAGCGACGTGTTTGTTGTAATTTTGACAAGATCAGCATGCTTATTTTCAGTGCTGCCGATCTTAATTTTTATACTACTTTTCGTTGTGAAATAGTATTTAAAATACTCCATGTGAGTAATTCGTTGTATTGTGATTTTTTAAGAACTTGGTGCTTTCAGAACGATATTAATATTGAAAATTGCTGGATTTGTATAATTGTTGTCCCCAAAATGTAAAAAAATAAATGATATCGTGGTTATCAATGGAAAAAGGCGTACACAAAAACCGTATGGAAGGGCTATTTTTTATATTAAATAACTTTTGCTGAATTGTCATAATATTGAGCCAAATGGGCTTCTGATACACTAGAATAGAGTGGCTGCATGGTTAAACCAGGAATTCGCTTATATTATCGATATTTATGTTTTTTAATCTATTTAAAAAATCATTTACATTCTTTTAGGAAATGGCCTTATTTAAGGGCCTTTGCTTTTTTAATTAACTTAATTTTAAGTAAAACAAGTAAGAAAGTCTAAGTTCGGGCGGAGCCGAACTAAAATATATGTCCAGGCTGTGCGGAGCTACCGATACAAACATCTATTCAGGTTTACAAGTCTGTAATTACATATTTTTCTACATTTATTTTGAAATAGTATGCACAAACGGATTAAAAGTAGTAAATAATTAGTAACTTTTCTACTACTTTAAAATGCGTGACCAGAGTAGAACTGCCGAAAAAGTGAGGTTAATTTATTGACAACACCTTGTTATTAGGCACGTTCAGAAGGAGCAACAGCTCAGTAACTAATGCGATTGCACCTTCTGAACGCGTTGTTGTGTACTTCTGATCAACTGAACAGATGCGTGGTGTTAGATGATCGTAAAGCTGATGCCAGATAAAACTTTGTAGCTTTGCGTGACATTTATAACTTTGCCAGCAAAGCGCCAGACGCAAAAGGTATGCCACAATGAACGCCAAGAAATCAATTTTTTACTCGTCAAAATTGCTGTGGATTTTAGATATTTTGCTTTAAAATTATCAGCAATGTAATTGAGTTTTATGTTTCAGCATGAATACCCGAATTTGGACGAAACAAAATAAATATTAAACCGGCTGATTGTCAAAGCGCGCAAAAAGATGGGAGTTGGCCATCTTTTCGCTTCGCGCTGCAGCTTCAATGATCTATGTGCCATGCTTTGTGCATTTTCATACAATTCATCTTAGCTGTCAAAGCGAATCTGTCACGTAAAGCGAAGCAAACGTTTTATGTGGCATCAGCTTAATACTTTTCTGATCATTTGAGACAACATGTTGGTGTGTACCTCTGAGAGTTGAATTTGACAGCTTACGTATCAAGCCGTTCAGAAGACGCATAACGATCACTGATTTCTTTAGCAACGGTTGCGCTCAACTGCTGCGCCTTCTCAACCTACCCATTATTACACCATAGAAACAAACTTTCAAGTAACGTTTAATAAGATATTTTTTTACTGATAACAAATATAAATACGAGAATATGTTTAAGCACTCACAGGATGAAATCGCCTTATAACCCAGAGTTGGCTCTCAATCACTTATTTTTCTCTCGCATTAGGGCCGTGAGTGGTGTAACATTTTTGAATATCAAATGAGTAGAGAAACTGAGAGAATACCTTGAAAAACAATTAAACCATTTCCATGGATTTGGATAGGGTAATATGTCCAATCAATATAATAGTTTTCTGACCGCGACGCCTTAGCACTGAAGAACCAATTATTTGTACCACCATATTCGGGGCACTGAGGCTACATTTTATATCCATTGCATTGTTAGACGGAACCCATGGTCTAGTGGTGCGCACTACCTCCCGACAAGAGTAGATTCCTGGTCCAACCAACATTTAAAAAGGAGTGTCGAAAAGTAGTCGCCCATCGCAAGGCAAATGTTTGTCATTAAAATATTCTCCCATTGAAAGACAACGCACACTGGGGCCAAGCGTGCTCAAATTTCAATTACTAAAAAAATGGCTTTTTGGAAAAATAAAAACGCAGGCCCATTCCCCATTAAATTCTACCTTTGGGGTAAAATTTCAGCTTTCTGTCGTTTATCGGCTGGGAGATATGCGTGTCCAAACTTGACAAATTTGGACAAAAAACTTTTTTTTTCAAAACTGAGAATTGTTACTGTACGAAATATGCATTATATTTTATTATTTTGTTTTTTTCCATTACTTAAAATGAAGTTTATTTATTATTTTGGTATATTTTGTTTGAAATTATGTGTTCTAAAAAAATTATGATTAAAAAAAACTAAACTAACTTGTAATAAAGTGATAATAGCATTCAGTAAACATCATTTAGATGTATCCGCCGATTTAATCCAACGTTGATACTGTCCAAAATAATTTTGAACAGCCAAAGTGCGTAAAGTTGCTAGCTTAGTTAACAAAAAAGTATGTACGAGTTGTAAAGTTGCAAAAATTAATAACTGATTCATATCGTTTAATGCCTGTTTCCGTCCTTTAGTGCTTGTGATGAAGAATTTTATCAAAATGTGAAACTTTTTCGCTTTCATAAAGCAACAAAGATTCTAAATTTTGCACATATGTACATACATTGGTTGTAGTATAAAGCAAGCATTTGTTTGCCCGCATCACCCTGCGGTAAACGTTAGTAGTTCTGAACTACTAACTTTTTTCAACGCTAAAGCTGTATGCAATTGCCAAAATGGTCTGTCTCCGCCACAACCCATGCCACTTAAGGAATTAGAAACTTTTCGCACTAGGTTGCACCAAGTAATCTACTATTTAAAATATCTGTTGACTAGTTCTGCTATGTTTGTTTAATTAAAATCCAAAATTTTGCTAAATCCGCACAAGCTGTATCTGGCTGTGATGACCTAACAATGTACTCGTACATATATTGGAGGATATTTTCAGGGAGCTCAGTATGTAGCTTCATAATTTTTGGCAGACAGATAAAGTAATTATCATGCGGTACAGAATATTTTGACTCTAAATTGGTTGCATCTACTTGCATAAAAGTTTATTTATACATATTGTGTGTATACATTCAAAAGGTGCACATTTTGGCTCCGGCAGAGAGTCGGCAGACAGAGGAAATCGCACTATGGCACTGCAGTATGTGTGTTTTATTTAGGGAGTACTAAGTGCTCGTTAATTTAGTATTTGTGGGCTCACTAATCAAGCGTTGAGAACATCGGAAATTATGACCGAGATTCGAAATTTTTTTTTACTCGATTTGTTTCTGACATTACAAACATTTTGCGCATTTCTGCCAAGCGCCAGTGCAACTCTTTGATGGTTAAAGGGAAACCTATAAATATTCATTGACAGATAAAAAAAAACATCGAAATAAATGACGGTACTCGACAATTTGACACCGCTATTTTAAACGATTTGTCGATGCCTAAGGTTTGGTTAGGTTAGGAGGACGTGTGTATAGTATTATATACTTTCACTCGGAGACAGAATTGTCCATTGTGAGTGGCTCCTTTTAGTGAATGTGAGAAGGAGACACATGCCTACATCGAAAGAGTAGCTTTAAGTCATTATTTTACAGAACCAATAACTATTCCTGATGAAGCCGAGGAGATCCAACAGTTCCACCTCAGCTACTTCTCGCAGACTGTTGAAGAAGCGTGAACCCAAGTGCCTGAGTCGCTTCATATGTAGACCTGGACATCGACACAGATAGTGGTCAATTGACTCTTCCTCATCCTCATCATGGCAGCCTCTGCAGAGAGTACGCCTAGCACGCTGTGCTCAGAGAATGCATTGCTTATCGCCTCCAGGGCAGTTAAAAAAATGCGGATAATTTTCATCACGATATCGCTATCATAAATGTTGTGTTTCTAATTCTGCTTTCGTCACTCGAAATTTTTACCTCAAAGTAGTATTTTATTTGACAACACATACACCGATTTAAATGATGCTAGAGTGCCAGTTACTGTCGAAATTCGGTCGGTTTTCTGGATTTAAGAGCCCTGGAGAGGGTTTCGTACTTAAGACGGAGCAAAACTTATAATAGGGCTTTCGCACGAGGCGATTTTTCAGGCAACTTGTCAACTTTTTTTTCGTGCAACCCTGCGTGAGTTGAACACAAAAGTTAAACCAAAATCGCCTCGTGCGAACACCTTTTAAGGTACAAAGTAACTTAACGAAAAATCTTCTGCTTTGGAAATAAAACGTGACTACAATTTTTTATATTTTTGAAAGACTTTGGCAGGACTTTGAATTGACCCGATACATTGCAGTTTATTGATAAATTTCAATGATTTGATACAAATCGCTAATTCAATGAATTTCAGAAACACTAAAATCCGATAACTCAACAAAATTCGATAATTCGAATCCAAAAGTGAAAAGTGGACCGGTTCGGGAAAAATGAAACTCATGATAAGACTGAATGTTTTTTTTTAGTATTTGAATTTAAAAATTGGAACATTATATTTAATAAAAACTTTTTAAAGGGTCGTAACTCAAACCTGCGCCACTTTATAACTACTCGCTCTAGGTGACAAACTTGAAAAACTCGAAACTTGACAAAATTGTAAATTCTTTTCGATTGACGCTGCTCCAGTTTAAGGACTTTCAGTTGTATTCATTTATTTTTATTGCGGAGCAATAATTATTTTCTGAGAATTTCATCGGGGCCGCAAATGTCGGATGTATCCCCCTGACTCTCATCTTTACAATCTAGCATCCGTTGTTTTCCAAAGAATTCTTCATTCTTATTCTTTTGGTTGTTTCGGAATTCGGAGAACCTATCACGTCATCAGCGTTTTTCGATTTTAGTTTTTGTAATTCATTTTTAATGCTTTGTTCTGTGACTGGTCAGATATACGTGTTATCAGTGCACTTGCATAATATTCTAGGGACCGAAAATAACAGCAATTTTTTTACGAGCTAAATTTGGCCTAATATTTTTTATTCCGAAATAAACGTCCTTTCCGGATAATAACCGCTTATCAAAATTAAACAAATTTGATATCATATGAAAGAGGACTGAAATAGCTTTTAAACAGAAAAAACGAACGAAGATTACCACATCGATTTATAGTTTTTTTTTTGCAATCTAATACTAAAGAAATTCATATAAATACATACCTGACCCAAGATTTGTTGTATGGTTATTAATTAACATTTTTTATTGAACCATTTTTCCTCGTTTAGACATTTCAGTTTTAAAGCTATTAAAGTCCTCTTTCATTTGATACCAAACTTGTTTAATTTGGATAAGAGATTTGTTCCCTTCAATATTCGCATTAGCAAAAGATCCGCATTGATTTTTGCGAATGCGAATGTTAAAATTAATGCGGAAGCTCCGCGGTTACGAATGCGAATGCGAATATTCGCACCAACCCTGATATGTATGTATCTTTGTATGTCCTGGAACTTTGCAGTCAATATTTAACAAACTTCCCGATGAGCTACAGACTTGAAACTTCATACCTAGCTCAGTACTCGAGGACAATGCAATATAAAGGATGACTTAATTTAAAAAAGTGAAATTAAATCAAGTTAGGGAACTTCCTATTCTTCTTAAACGGAATCGCTATATCTATAAATTATTTTTTACTTTTTAGTTCTTGTTGTAATAAAAGCGTGTTTTTAGTTTTTTAACTATAATTTTTTTATCTTTATTTCAAAGTTTAATTTCAAATATGAANAATCGGATCGGTAGAATCGCCAAACGATCGAACGAAGACAAAATTTATGTTAGCGTATTAATATATAGATAACTTCGTCAAATCCAGAAATGTTAACTCTGATATATAGGGGGCGTGGCACCTAACGCATACGCTACACTATACCTATAAACATATATACTCTACGTTATACATCTATAGATATATAAGTATGCCACAGTAAATTTTTTAAATATTAACTCTGATATATAGAGGGCGTGGCACCTAACGCATACGATATGCTATACCTATAAATATATATACGTTATAATCTTACGCATACTCTACGCTATAAATCTCTAGATATATATATAAGTATACAGTAAGTTTTTTAAACCCCTTTTTCAATAACACATACACCGATTTGAAGGATATAGCTTCGTCAAATCCAGAAATATTAACTCTGATATATAGGGAGCGTGGCACTTAACGCAAGATTGAGAGACCACGGCAACCCGTGTTTTGTTAACTTACTCATTTTACTTACTATATATAAGGCGGTATTACTATACTCCCTACAGTGTTAGTGTTTAGTAAATCTGCGTTTTAAGTTTTTTTGCAAAGGACCATACATTATTCAAAAGTTTAAACAAAATATTAATAAATGGGTATCAATTAAAAGAAAAATTCAAAACAAGATTAATTATAACTTTTGTTTTCAATTGTCCTTTTGGAACATGTCAAAAATTGCCTTTAAAAATATTGTCCTTCAAGATTTTTATTTTTTATTGCATTTTGAAGAATCTTATATTAATTTAAATCCTATAAATATGTATAAGGATATTGAAGGGTAAAAATGCAAAGAATAGGGTCATTTGATTAATTTTTTTGATTTCCTTGGGAGAAATTTTTCGGTTATATTAAAAGTTTAAAGATGCATATTTGCTACAAATGCGTTCAAATGTGGGAAACGTATCGAATTTTGTGAATTTCCAATGTTTTGATGGATGATTAATTCAAGTTATTATCTAAAACTTCAATTAAAGTCAGCACGGATTATCGTTATCACGTTCTTCCATTTGAACATTTAAAACAAAATGTATATTCACAAATTACAAAATTCAATACGCTGAGTGCTTTTTTTATGAAAAAGATTATGCAAATCTTCTGTACTCTGCTTGGCTAGAAGTTCGAATCAACTCATCCAGAGGTCTAGTATGTAATTAAAGGAATGTTCACAATAATACCAGAGTAATAACATGTAAAAACCACATTTTTAGCTGCGTTTTAGCATGTCACGAAAATGAAAAAATTGAGAACATCTGAGTTTGTATAAAACCCGACACATCTACTTATGTACATATGTAAGCGTTTGATATGCGTATGCACATGAGGAACTCATTTAACCTTAACTGACTGCATTTCAATTCCTAAATTTGTTCAAGAACTTCAAATACAGTCTATTGTAAAGACCAATTCATAGAAAATTTGCTTAATGGATTTGACAAACGATTGGTCCTTTGTGCAATAGTCAAGTGTTTGTCAGCAAAAATCTGTTCCTTATCAACAATTCGTTTTTGTCCATCAATGCGATCAACTGAACATGAACTAAGGAGCAATTTGTGTATAATTGACCTCTCTTCGGTGACAGGGCGGACCCAGCGGGGGAGGGTTTTGGGGGTTAAACTACGTGTCAGTCAGTGGCGGACCCAGGGGGGTGTTTTAATACATAGACGCCATATTATACATACATATGCGCCATATGTATGTATGGACACACCCCGTGCGTCCGCCACTGACTGACACGTAGTTTAACACCCAAAGCCCTCCCGCTGGATCCGCCACAGCATGGAGATATATGAAAACAATTGCATACTCATGGAGAAAAATTGCGGTTGGGCTTAAGTACTTATGCAAAGTCATTCGTAAAAACCAAGAATATAATTTTTTTGTTTAGAGTATTTCAGCATATTGTATTTAATAGTGGATATAATTTAGCAAAACTCAAAAAAATAAATCACTTTCAATTCGCCGAGGTATAAATATTCTTTAATACTGCGCCTTAGTTGTGTGGAGAAAATTTTTTATTAAGCTACAAAGACTCATCTAGAAATGCTCCTTTGTTCATGAAAACGTGACCTGCGAAAAATTTTAAAAATCAGACAACGGAAAGACGTGCCTCGGAAAAGCGCTAAGTTCAGCATTTTCATGCAATTTTTCACAAAGCGGTCAAAATTGCCTATAAGTCGGTGGGAAATTCAATATATTTTAATGGCATTTGATGTAGTTTTTCCCCCGATGTCAAAAATGGCTAACCTATTTTTAAACCTCCCCAACTTTTAATAAAGTTATTGAGGCTTTAACCGTAGGTATTTAGCCGATTTATGCGGCCAAAATTATTGTTATGAATATTTCGACTCGAAATTTTTAGAAAGGACGTGTTTTGACATATAGAATTGAAAATGTTTAAAATCAAGTTAATATAGGCTTAAACATTAACAGAGTTGCCACCTGTTAAAAATTCTGTTCCATGAGTTAAATGAATTACTGCAATATCGGTATCAATAGAAATGGGTTTGAAAAGACTTTATTTCTGAGGAACCTTCCAGGGTTTAAAAAATCAAATTCAACTTTAATTAAAGGAATTAAGTAATTCAAATATGTATCACAGTATAGGTAAGAAATGAATGTTTTCGAGGTGCAATTAATGCGGCAGTGTTACTCTTTTGTGAAAGAGTATCACGTTCTACGCGAAAATTTGGGCGAACAAAATTTTGACAATCAGTTACTCATCATTGGTAAATCAAAAGCAACATACAAATTTTTACTGTGCAATTTCTGCAACATTTTAGAAAAGTTTAAGTTGAGCATCAGCAACATGTCATCAGGAAAGCAACAAGTCGACAATATTGCGGTAATTATTACGTAGCTCGAACGCACCCAATGTAATAAAACTACGTTTTTGTAATAATAAGTCTTATTTATTGTTAAGAGAATTTTGTAAGTATTAACTTGGAGTAAATTAGCGTCCTCAATTACTGAAATATCGGAATTTTCGTATTTTCAACGCATTTCTTTCCATACCAACTGCACTGAGTTTGGTACAAATTGATAAATCGGTTACCGATATATACATTTGTGGTCAAAAGTGCGCAGCGCCACGCCCATTATCTAAAAAGTTATAATAATTCTATTTAATGCCAAGAGGTTATTCCAAGAATCGATTTAGAGTGAATTAGCTTCAGTAGTTATTGATTTATCGCGTTTCTGTAAATTACCGTTATATGGGAAGAGGGCGTGGTTGTCGCCCGATTTCAAGAATTTTTAGCAGGTATATTAGATATAGCCTAAGCAAGGCTCATACCGAGTTTCGTACGGATTAGTGAAGCGGATACTGAGATACATCATTTCATCATAAGTGGACGGGCCACACCCATTTTCTAAAAATATAATAATAATCCTATTTTATTGCAAAATTTTACTTTACATACTAATTTTTAACAATTTGGATACAATATTTACTGAAATATCGTAGATTTATCTAAATTGACATTTATCTAAATTTAAACGCTCGTATACCCAAAACTATTTCTTTAATCATCACTTATCTAACACCAATGTAAAAGAAAACAAATGTTTATTTATTCCGAAATATATAACATAGTTGGGTTCGCCTTACATTCCCGCAGATTTCTAGCAACAGGACCGAAAGGTCCTAGAAACATTTATTTATTTGTTAAATTAAATGGATTCATATTCTAGTTCAGCGGCCTCAAATTCATCTAAAAAGTTTAATTTTAGTTAAAGTAGTGTTACTATATACAAGTTGCGTTTTTAGATTTTTCCTTAATACATTTTCTAAGTTAAGAAATACCACTTATCTGCCATTTTCTGCGGGTAGTCTTTGCACACTATATTAGCCAAATTTCTAAGCTTTCAATTGAAGAAAGCATAATAACGCGATCTCTCCCGGGGATACAACAAATTCCTTAATACTCACAAAAATTAACAAAAAAATACTCGTTTAAAACCGCTATTTTCGTTACATTTAAATTTAACTTTTTCTTAATAAAATGATTTTAAAAAAATCCCCTTAAATGCATTATTACCTTCTGTATGCGGATCCATCACTACGTTTTAAGAATATAATGCAGATACCAGAATATTAACTTAAAACCGTCACGATCTTTCTAGAGAGCGAAAATTTATTTATAAGCAGGGCTAGAATATTCTGATTCCGGACAACGGTGAGCGTTCGCTGTGCAAGTTAGAAAAGTTAGGTGGACTGGAAAATATTATTTGGAATGTTCTCCAAAATTTTATCAAATTGGTTTTTGGCCGCCTAAATCGTTGAAATACCCCTATGTGCGATGTATGTACATTAGACTGGATCACCAAAAAAAGTTGCGGTTTTTCCGCCAGGATTACAAAATTTATAATATTTAAAGACGTCCGCCAAATTATTTCGGAAAAATATTAAGATTAAAGTGAGCTGGGCCGTTTTGAAAATACCTCCAAAAATGGAGTTTTTTATGAATAAAAATAGTTTCTTAAAGAACTTTTTGAAAAAAGTCTCCTCAGATGACAAACCAGATTAAGCTTGAAAAATCTGCATAAAAATATTTAAATCTTTTCAACGAAGTCGTAAAAATGAGATTTTTGATGCTGTTTTTTTTTTACTTTTTTATACCCGAGCGCACTTGTGCACAAGGGTATATTAATTTTGTTCACATAACGGTTGTTTGTAACAGCCAAAACGAATCGAGATAGATAT
>NW_016162064.1:295-619 GCF_001687245.7 Rhagoletis zephyria | reverse complement strand
AATTTCCAGAAATACGAACACTGCGATATTTTAGTAACTACTGAAGATAATTCATTCAAAATTGATATTTACAATAATTTTCAGACGAACAATAATAATATTATAAACTTTTGGAAAATGGGCGTAGCCACGCCCACTTATGGTTACATGTGTATATCTTGGTAACCGCTGCACCAATTTGTTCCAAACTTGGCACAGTTATTGGCCTTGACACAGCAAACTAAACTGCCGAAAATTTTCAAAATCGGACAATAACCACGCCCACATCCCATATAACGGTAATTTTCGGTAATACGAAAACTGCGATATTTTAGTAACTACTGA
>NW_016162064.1:0-179 GCF_001687245.7 Rhagoletis zephyria | reverse complement strand
GTGTATATCTTGGTAACCGCTGCACCAATTTCCTCCAAACTTGGCACAGTTGTTGGCCTTGGTACAGCATAATAAATGGCCGAAAATTTAAAAAATTTGACAATAACCACGGCCACATCCCATATAACTTTAATTTATAGAAATACAAAATCTTCGATAAATCAGTAAATATTAAAGCT
>NW_016162063.1:21686-45976 GCF_001687245.7 Rhagoletis zephyria | reverse complement strand
GGAAAATTGCGGCCCAGAAATTGACAACGCTGATATTGACAATTCATACATTTTCTGAAAGAACAAGGAAGATACGAGAACTGAAAATTAACCGTCTTTTCTTATAATTTGTCAAAAGATGCTAAAAGTTTCCGAAATTGTTGCCTACTTTGAAGCGCTTTCTCCATTCTCCGAATTTAATTTAAATAAACCTAGAACCGTGAACTCTTATGCCTAGTGGCTGAACTTGGCCAATTCTTAAGCAAAGAAACCTATAGAATTAATGTTGCCAAGCTATTTCTAATCCTTGCATCCTGTTGTCTAACGAGACTTTCTGTAATATATTTTAGGCATGGAGGTAAATGTGAGTCAATTTCTATAAATATTTTATCGAATGAAATCTACCAAAGTCCAAAAGCTCTCGCAAATTTGAATGATTTACTTTTCGTAACATACTTTAAGGCGCTAAAGCCGGATTTTGCACAGACTACGCTAATGCAAGTGTGAAATTATACACGTTTTAGCAAATATTTATAATTACTGTTGACAATTAAACACGCTTTAAAATTAATTGAGAGCTTTGATAGCATCGTGTCTAATTGGGGCCTCCATCTACTGAGGCAGCTTGCTAATCAAACCTAACCTATCAAATTCTATAAGTCAACTTGGCTTTTAATTAAATAAATAATTTTTGAAATACCAAGGCGCCTAAAAGCCTGCTATGCTTAAAAAAGAAAATCAGCGATTGCCTACATTTTAGTTGACACATTAATTCACTAATTCACAACACGTTAAAGCTTTTAACTTAACAACTTAAATGAAAACAATTCATTCCTGCACACTACTGCATCACACCGCAGTCCTCTGCCTCGATTGACATTTTATGGTGGTGCCCGTTTGCAAGCAAAAATATTAATTGTTATTTATTTTCGTGAGCATCTTTTCGGCGTTGTTTACAATTTTTTGCCTTCGCGTTTTTGTTTCTTGCTTCGCTGTCATTACCATTACCACCAGTTTGGTTCGGTGAGTCCTTTGATTGTGAACGCAACTCTATGGCGCGCACTTGATGGTTGTTGTGCTTCTTACACCAGCTTGCTTGTTTGTTGGCTTGCAATTTTCACAAAATTGCTGAAGAGCAATTGTTGTTTAGTTTGCTTGTCTTTCCCTACGAATTTTTGTGCATTGAAAAAATACAAAATACACACAACTACAAGTTTGTTGTGAGTGCACTTGCTAGGAAGGAAGGAAGGACGGGCGAACGGACGGACGGAAGTGGGTTGTGTGATAAAGGCAGTCCAACTGCCAATTGCTGGTTCGTGCGCAATTTTCATTTAAGCTTTTTAGTTAGTTGTTGTTTTTCCACTGCTTTTTTCGGTCTTTTATTAATTTGTGTTGTTTGTATTTGTATTTTTCTTTGTCACTACACTAATGGGATTTCAGTTGCAGTGTTGCCCGTTGCCGAATGCTAGCTGCTGGCTGCTGCAGGATGCTATTGCCTTAACAACAACTAGCAATTGCCGGCTATTAATACTCTTCTAGTCTTCTGCTACTCATTCTTTTCTATCCGCATACTAACAATAACTAGTGCTCTAAACAAATATGAACTTTTCTTATTTTGCTATTGCCATTTCTTGTTGTTATTGTTGCTTTCAATTCATGCAATTTTCGACTGCCTTTTTATACCCGAGCGCACTTGTGCACAAGGGTATATTAATTTTGTTCACATAACGGTTGTTTGTAACAGCCAAAACGAATCGAGATAGATATAGACAAATGTATACATAAATGATCAGGATGAAAAAAGAAATCGATTAAGCCATGTCTGTCTGTCCGTCCGTCTGTCCGTCTGTCCGTCCGTCCGTGTACACGATAACTCGAGCAAAAATTGAGATATCTCAAGGAAATTTGGTATGTAGGCTTCTCTTAATCCAAGGTAGGTTGGTATTGAAAATGGGCGAAATCGGATATTACGAACACAAAAAAACAAAATTGTCAGAAGCAATAACTAAAAATTTTGAATTTCCGTAAGTTTTATAAAGTTTATTAAACAATAAAAATTTTGTTTATTAAAAATAGAAATTAATTCTAAAAAATCGGTACACATTTAGAAATTTGCATAAAATAATATTTTTAAGATTTGTTAAAATTTTATTTAAAAAAAATCCTTTCAAAAAAAATATATATATATGAAAATACATAAAGAAAAATAGTATAGTAAATTTTTCGAATGATTAGTTAAATACTTTGACTTTCTATACAATATAAAAAAATATATATAAAAAAATTCAATTTATCAAAAAAATGTTATGAATACATATTAGCGTGCTACCATTTTTGCAATGGAAAAAAAATGCCATCTATATTTCAAATCACAAACTCTTGTGCTCCTGAATTCGTTAAATAAAAATGTTTTATCAGTTGCTGTGGAGACGCACAGTGACCTCAAATTCTTGACGGATTTTCAATTTATTTATGTTTGAAAGGTATTAAATCCTTGAGAGGGTAAAGGAGCTATTTCAATTTATTTTGTTTTAAAGTTTTTTTTTGAACCAAGTTGAAAAAATCACACTTTGTATCAGAATATTTTTCTTTTTCTTGGTTCTGAGGCATTCTGTAGTGTAGTGGTAAGCAGTGCGCGCTTTCACTCATCACCACCTGGGTTCAAGCCCTCGTCAAAGCAACATCGTAAAAATAAAGAAAAAAGTTTTTTCTTAACCGCGGTCGTCCCTCGGCTGGCAATAGCAAACCTCCGAGTGTATTTCTGCCATGAAAAACAGTTTCTCATAAAAATACAATCGCCGTTCGGAGTCGGCGCATGCCACAAATCGGAGGAAAACCTCGGCCAAACACTAATATATGTGTAAGCGCCAGTCTATTATATTATTATTATTAAGGCATTATTTTTACATGCTTAATTTATTTTAGTTTTCATATTTTTAAGAAATGATTCCTATATACATATGTACATATTTTTTAGAAATTTTCCAATGTCCACAGTTTATTTTTTTTTTTAATATTTATAAACTTAATTACCCAAAGTACCGAGTGGATGTCTGCCCTCAGAAAGCTTCTCATAAATCTATTTGCCGTATTATTATGCATTTATTTGAAATAATGAGCGAATTAATTTAAAAACAAAAGCCAACAAAGGCAGTCTTTTGCCAGGACCCCTTTTTCAGCCACCTATACCAACTAACTTTTTGCTTAATAATAACTTTAGTTGCATTTTAAATCTCCGAAAAAATTCACTATCACTTTTCTTGCTTTGATCCCCGGCTAATGACAACTCATTCACTCCCGTTCCAATTCTCTTAAAACTCCAAAGAGCCTACTAATACATACCAGCGTTTCTCCTGACTTTTTTACAACACCAGACCACCACCACTTTCCCAGAAATCTTTAATAATAAAAGAAAACTTCTAAGCAACGAAAACGCGTAAACTCTTTTGCGCCTAAAAGCACACCAACACCAATTACAAAACAAAACTTATGACGACCTTTAACCCTTTCGCTATAGCTACAAAGTGGCTGCTTTTTGATATCTGAGCAAATTTTTGGGCGAAGAAACCTTACTAAATTTCCAATTAAATTACAAAATTGAAACTAAAAAGTAAACCAAAGAAAAAATCAACTACAAGCAACAAAACAGCAACAATAGAGTTATAGGAAAATAAAACCCATCCTTTAGTTTCAACAGCTTAAATTTCGTTTCTCATATCCTGTGTACGCACCAAAAACAAACAACAACAAAAAATTTTAAGATGAAAAATAAAAGGCGGGCAATAATATTGAAAGAGCTTGCAAGCTCCGGTCGTGAGCTATCCAATGCCAACGCAACTATGGCATCATAATCATTATCATCAGCTTGATTATAATCAACGCTCAACGCTGCACGAGGTTAGGAAGCTTCGTCGGGGGATAGCAGCATCAGCTTACTTAAATACGTTGCGCGCTCACTTCAGCTTGGCTGGTCATGATTGCCGGCTTTGCTCGGGTTGCGCACCAGCTATCCTTTTCGTACTATGTACCTGCCTTCCACCCTTGCTGGTTACATGCCAGAACAAACTTAAAAGTGTTAATTAAAAATTGTTTCACAGTTTTGCTGCGAAAATGAAATTGAAATCCTAACTCACCCCTTTTTCCGTTGCACACACCCTTTGAAGCGGCGACTTCCTTACCAAGAAAAGAAAGGCCAAAAATAAAAGAAAAACAAAGCAAAACAAGAAACACAGTAACCAAAAACATGAAATAAATGAAAAAAGCTGATAGCTAAGCAAAGAAAACCCACATCCGTTTCCGGTTACAGCCATCCATAGCTATAGTCATTCATTTCCTTCTCTTATTTTCTCCTTTTTTTCTTTAACTGCTGCATCTTTGCTTTTATTACCCAAAGCTTGCTGCTGCTGTTTCTTGACTGTCTTACTGTCTGTCCGTTTGTCGTTTTTAATTCGTTTTGTTCTAACGCCAACGCCTGCATCCCTTACCACTCTCACAAGATGCCGCTTGTCGTATTTTTAATACGAGTGCCTCAAGTGTATTTATCTTGCAAGGAATTTCTAAGAAGCCTGCCTGCCTTTTAGTGGCTCGCGTTTGGCAGCGCCAGCTCGACCCAACGCTCGCTCTTCCCTGCAAACCGACGCCCACCCATACATTTTCGTCTCAGTCTAAATAAGCAATAAAAGACGTACGCTGTTATCCTTGTTAGACAATTTGATATCCTTTTGCTTAAACCTAAAACCCAAAAGCGCAATTTGCTACAAGCTCACCAACAAAAGAGGTGAGTGAATTCAAGTGCGTGTTTTGTTTTAATGTGTAAGTGAATGCAAACATACTCTCATACAAACACATGTATGCATGTATTACTCTTCATTCAGTGCGCTAGTATTTATATTTTCACATTTAATTTCTCTGTCAAGAAAAACCTCGTTTATTTGCTCGCATGGCTTCGCTAATGAATGCTACATTTTTATAAGCTCTCAAAAGACTGTCTAAGTTGAATGCTCGTCTGAGAGTTCTTGGTTGGCATCAATGTGTTCTGCATTGCTTTTCATTATCATACTTTCAAACTCACAGTCATAAACATAATTACTTCAGCAAGTTTGTGTACAAATGAATTAAATAATTTTGCGTATGTGTTTGTTCATCTTTTTTTTTTCTTTCTTGTTTCTCAACTGACACCCTTAACAATAATAACTGCATGGCACTTTCTTAGAATGGCCAAAGTTTTGTTGCCACAACCAGTCAAAATATTTATATAAGTTGTATAAGGCACATGAATTTTTGTTACATAATTAGAAGAGAAAACTCAAAGTCAAAGCGGTCGCTGAAAATTAAGAGCTGCCATGTTGTAGTGCAGATTGGTTTCTACTTGAAATGTTCATAAGATTACTGGTTGAAGTAAAATACTTTTCGTTTTACAAGCGATTCAGTTTTTAAAAGTACTGTAGCCTAGAATGCAATAGCAATGCGGGTACGGGCCCTGGAAAATCTGTTGCACTGTGTAGTACTTATAACTTAAAGTTAGACCAATAACTAGGCAATGTTAAATTATATTAACCCTGCTCTTTGATAACTTACATACGTCTACGAGACGTATGCTTTACAAACTTTTCACTCTCTCATTCGCGAAATGAATATAGAAATCGGTGGTACTTCCATTCGAAATGAAAAATATTTGTAAATAAAAAACATTTTAATGACAAAAAAATTTGTAAAGCCACCAAAACTTAAAAAAGAAATTCATGAAATTTTTATTGCCATAAAATCAAGGCAAGCAGACAATGATACGTCTCTTCTCAGCAACTCTCAGTAAGATTATCAAAGTAGGGTTAATAAGTAAGAATCAGTGTTGCCACAAATATTTTTAATATTTTACCAAACCTTTAAAAAAAGTACCAAACTCAGAAAAAAATTACTAAGTTTTTATGACCATAATATTCTAAACAAATTGGAAATTATTTTTCGACGTATGTCGACACAGACGCGATAAAGGAAATACCAGCGTCATCACTCACCTGGTATGGTTAACACTTTGAATGGTCAGGGGAGTTATTACTGATTTACTACCGCATGCGTACCGTTTTATGTTTGCAGCGAATGGCTATTGTCACAGTTGTTGGCGTGACGAATACATCGGGGCATTCGTATCGCAAGCTTTTCTTTGACGTGAATCTGCTATCTTCAAATCATTACCAGCATATCTAAGTGGTTCAGTTTCTATCCGACCCTGTATACACAAGTATGCGCCCACCCGATATCTGAATGAAGGCAACCACAGTAAACTCTCTGCAGTAGGGGGTAGCGTCTACAGGACTGATAAATCTGGAGCTACCTGATAAACTCCGTCAACTACCGATCGACTACTTGCAGTGTATTTCAGCGACNCACCCGATATCTGAATGAAGGCAACCACAGTAAACTCTCTGCAGTAGGGGATAGCGTCTACAGGACTGATAAATCTGGAGCTACCTGATAAACTCCGTCAATTACCGATCGACTACTTGCAGTGTATTTCAGCGACTACTTTTACAAGGTAATGTCCTAGGCGGTAGTCACCATCGGCTCTCTCTGCACTACCGCGAGTTAATAAAGTAGTCGCATGCGAGCTTTCGACTGATTCGAATCTGCACTACCTTGTGCACTACACGGGTTAATAGAGTAGCTACTTACCTAGGAGTCGGTGCGGTAGCGGTTCAAAAGTAGCGATTGACTCCAGCAGTACTGGAGGGCTGTTTAAATCTAAGCGCAGAGCACTCGTCTGCAAAAAATTTTTTAGTTTTTCGTTTTAAACAGTCCACAAATTAATGAAATAATCTGATTTTGTTTATTTGATATCAGTCGTATCGATACGAAATTCGCCCAATACTCATACGCTGAGTTGAAAGAAAACCCAGAGCTTTAGAGCCTTATGACTGAGCGAACCGCCTCTAATTTTCCCGCATTGTCGACAGGTGCGGCGTTGAGCTTAGCATTTAGCGCTAGAGTAGGAGTGGTCCGGAACGCTCCGCTGATTCCAACGAGGACCGCCTTTGAACGCCCTCTAGCTTCCTAACAAGAGTGGTATTCCAAACAATGACCCCATCTAACGTAATTGATAATGGTTTCATACAACTAGTATGTAACTCTTGGAGAGAGGCCTCATCTCTTTCCCAATGGCAGTTTTGCAGCAGTAAATAGCCGCCGATGCCTTTCTACTCGCACCTCAATATTTGGGTTCCATGATAACTTCCCGTAAGTATTTGACCATGTCAGAGAGAACAAATGAAACACCCCAGATTTTTTTTGTGTCTTTTAAATATGTTTTTATGAGTATGTCAAATTTTAGAGCGAATTTTGCAAGACTGTACCAACTGTAGGTACAGATATGTCTATAACTCGGCTATCGGTCCTCACATACTTTCGTGTGTACTTAGCTAGAGACTGGCATATTACTACAAAACACAACAGTTGCCATTTTTGAACCAAGAAGTGGAAGAGATGAGAAAGCACGCCTGCCTGCCAATATGGAATTTTTTTTGTTGTTTTATTCGTCGGCTTAGTGCTAAATAGCTCTCATTCTTTTCATTACTCTGGGCTCTCACTTCTAAAGAGCTTGAGCTCACATCTAGCTCTGCATTGTAATGGAACAGTATTCGATCTACAAATTTTCTCTTTTTTCATATTCAATACTCTAATATATATGTATGTATATGTATGTAATTATAATTCAACTTTGGTGGGCTTTTTGACATTTCATAAGGCTAGGAGTTAGCAGGAAAGTATTTTAAAAGTATTCGCGTCACTCTCCGCCTATTCTTTACTAACTATGTACCTCCACATATTTACCCTTTTTTGTTCGCTGCGCAGCGAATTTATTACCCTTTGGCTACACTTATTTCTTTATGTCCTAATTGAAAGATTTACTTTCATTACCCCAACTTTCAGTCGTTTTTTTAACAAAATCATTTTTTTTATATGCTTAGCTCTCAACTACTGTACTAAAATTAATTGTTTACTTTTCACCAAGTTGCTGCGCCCAGAATTATGTTTTTTTTTTTTTGTCAACATATACTCCAGAAAAGAAGACCTCTTGCTTTCTATTTATTTTGTCCTTTACATTACACGTGGGCCTCATGTCTCATAGGCAAACAATTGCCTTTTTACATTTCTTAGACAAATATAGACACGTTTTCAGTGAGTGGCGGTGGGAAAGTAATATACGCCTGCTATCTTTGTATGCGCACGTTTTATGTTTGCTAGCACGATGTGCGCTGTCTGTTTTACACATAGTCTTCTACTTATATTTGTATTTATAATAATGTTTGTGTTGATACTGTAAACACTACTGTTAACTCCTTCACAAATACTACGTGGTGAGTACTTCAATTGCTGCTTAAAGTACCCATAGCTTCTTTAGAGGCTACCTCTGTGTGCGCAACTCTTATAAAGCTTTTCAGCGCGCAGTGGCCAATCCTTTGCTATTTCACGCGGCTTACTTTGTGGCCTATAGAATTTTTCTGCTGTACTTTTTCCAGTTTGCATGATGGCGGCAATATTTGCTACTTCATTTTTTTATTTCTTCATAAAAAATCATGCAATCTTCCATTACATAAATTTTATTCTGATGCTGCACGAATTTCCTTTTTCTTGTCATTGCGTCCTTTTTGCCCTAGCGTTTTCTTGTTTCAACAGCTTGCGCTTTTGTATTTACTTAGTTTCCTTTTGGTACTTGAAAGCGTTTTTCATTTCACTGGCCGCATGGAAACATACTTTGTCCCTTTAGGTATCCTTTTATTTAATTTTTTTCATGTGGTGCCTTCCTTTTTGGTTTCCACGTAGGCGAGTGCAACCCTTTTTTGTCATCATTATTGTTTTTAATTTTATGATAATATTTTTAAGAATATCGAAAATTAAGTTTACTTTGTACGCTGCTGGAAATTAACGTAAAAGGAAAAAAGAAACAAGAAATTTGTTTAGCCATGCTTGTCTTTTATTTTTGGGGATCTATATGTTAGGCTTAAAAAACGGTCAAAAGATGGCAGTGCCTCAGATTTAAGACTGAGAAACACATTGTGAAAATACTCCGGACTTATTTTCGAAAGTCACTAGTGACTCCATCTCCTTTTTTCAACTTTAATTTTAACTTTTTACATTGATAGAAGAAAAATGTTTGCATTTTAGGGAATTTCAAAATTTTTTCTCGAGGTTTTCAGTAAGATTTTCGGGGTTTTTATTAAGTTGGGATTAATGGGAAAATCTACTTAATTTTTTTCTGGGATTTCCGTTATTTTTGCGACTTTTTTGACATCTTTTCTTGTTTTTCCGGCCGTTTTTTATACTAATAAAAAAGACCTCAATGATTTCGAACATTTTTCGAGATTTTCAGGAGATTTCTGTATAATTTGGTACTTTTTTTAATTTTTCTACAAAACGCTAATTTTATGATTTTTTTCGAAATTTTCTGGAAAATTTTTAGAACTCTTTGAAAATTCGTGGGAATTATTCTAAGCTTTTTCCGGATATTTTGGTATTTTCTTGAGCATTTGTGAGTGTTATCGTGTTTTTAAATTGATAAACAAATCTCAATTTTTGTGAAAATTTCGATTCAAGGTTTTTTTAAATTTTGAGAATTTTTCGAAATTGTATGGAGATTTCCCGGTATTTTTGTAATTTATTGTGATTATTTAAGGATATTTCGCTTTTCTTCGGATCTTTTTGAGTATTGAGAACCTTTTCATATATCTTTTCCAACAAATTTGACATCTATTTATATAGTAATTGCTTTATTTAAATAAAGAATGCTCAACCTACTAAGACACTATGCACAAATTACACTATGCAACAAATTTCAAAAAGTTGGAAATTATGAGAATCAGACCAACGGCATTTGATTAATCTGCTCGAATAATGAAAAAATGCCAAAGGATTTAAAAAAGTTGGTTACCATTTCCGTTATATCTCAATTTGAGTTTGAAGATCCCAATGAGAACGTATAACTTAAAAACATAGTTTGCAAAGTTAGTGGAGTAGAAAGGGGCATTTTAAGTTTTCCGTTATAATTGGTAGATCCAATGTGGATCCGCGATTAAGAATTTTGAAAATCTGACAACAGATTTGAGTTCAGCAACCCCGTAAACCCCCAGAGTATTCAATTTCGGGCAAAAATGTTGAGCTAAAAAAAATCGACCTCCATCTTGGATCCGCCATTTTGAATTTTTGAAATCCGACACCAGATTTGTATTCAACGACCATAACAACCCTCATTTTATTTTTTTTATAAATTATTAAATTATTAAATTTTATCAATAATATTATTTGTCGGTTCGTGAGTTTAATGAATTGCATCTCTTCTACTGACGCTAAAATATTAAAAATCCAAAACCGTCACACTGCTTTTAAAAGAGCTAGAGTGGAAGTTTTGTTATATTGCGCCAATTTTTATATATTAGCTCTGTTCCGGTTAACGTGGGACGTCCCATAGTTACACTTATGTACATATGAACGTATGTGGGTATAAAATTGTGAGCGAAACCAAAAGAAAAGTCATTGTACTTGATTATTTTTGAACCTTAAATTCAGTACTTCAGATCGATCTAAAATGGAAATGGGAACCAACTTTTGAAAATGCTTTGGTACTTATTCATACCAGTGTTCGCCCAGCGGCTGAAATTCAACCGCTAAAACTAAGGGGAGTTGATCTGAATTGAGTTGGTAAGTTGAGGTAAAATAACATTAGTTGGGATGGGTTAAATCGAGGGGAGTTTACCTTAGTACTTAGAATAGCATAACATAACACAATACTACATTATATAACATAACATACGCCAACATAACATACCATAATAAAACACAAAGCGCATTCGTAAGTTGTATCCCCTTATTTATCTTTATCACATTCCCTATCTTTATCTTTGTCGCTATCGTCTTTTATGTTTATCATGTGTTTATCATATGTTTATATCTTCATCTTCATCTTCATCTTCATCTTCATCTTCATCTTCATCTTCATCTTCATCTTCATCTTCATCTTCATCTTCATCTTCATCTTCATTCTGCACATCAGCATCAAAATACATATCTAATGATATATAATTGTTTATACCTGCAATGGCTAGACTATACAGCCATAAAAGGGGTGTAAAAAAAAAACAAGTTTTCCTATTTATATATAAGATTTTACCCCTTTTAACGAATGAAATTGGTCTCATTCCCACCACTTTTTGAGTGCTGAACTCTGTTATCAAAACCCAAAAAAATATCAGAAAAAAACAATTACAAAAACCTTATATGCGAAACCGAATTCATCGGACTCTTACATTAATAAACACATACGCTTTGACCCACATCCACACGCACAAAGTGAGCTATAGACAGTTGAAAAGCTGGTGAAGAATTAACATGTTTTTGATGCAGACTACAGCAAACTGGAGGTGATATGCAATCTAGTACAGCGGTTAGAAAAACTTTTCCTTGGTCAACCACGAAAATAATGTCCAAATTGTCGAGAGAAAGCCACTGAAACAAAAAAAGCATGAGAAAAAAAGTCCAAAAAAGAATACGAATAAAAGAAGAGAATGCAAAAAAGGATAGCATTAAAATTTTAATTGAAAGAAGGAAAAAAATTAAAATAAAAAACCACATCGCCAGCATTTACGAAAGAAGGCAACCGTTTCGGATTAAAAAACAGATTTTTTTTAGTTTTTTTCAGCAGTCAACACCCCCATACACATGTGACTAACACACTTGGTCAAGCGCACACTTATTTAGCTATGCAAGCGCATTTTCTTTCCTTTATTTTACATGAAGAATTTATGTGTCTTTAACTTCAGTAGCAGCAGTTGCGCTCGGCTGTTGCATGTATGCCCAACCAACATACATAGCGCACGTGTTGACAGTTTGAAAGTTGGCAAGTAGAAACTGTGGAGAACTGGCATGAAAAAATATTTGGATAACTATAAATTAGTGTTTGTCCGGAAGAAGAGATTTGGAGAAACAAAAAAAAAGTAAGTGCGCCTGGGCCACACTGGAGAAGTGAAAATTATGTTACATACATATCTATTTTGTCTCATAGGCAATAAACATATACACATATGTACATACATACATACATCTGGTTTTGCTCAAGGTTATTTTTTTGTCTTTTTTTATCTAGATCCCCACCTCTACCCCTGTTCGTTCTTATTACATTTATGTTATTCTCTTTTCCTTTATCTTAATTTTTTTCCTTATACTTTATCGATAACAAAATCGATATTAACATCCAATAAAATATCGATAACAAAACCGATAAAAATATCGATAACAAGATCGATGAAAAATTCGATAAATGTTTCGATAGCAAAATCGATAATAATATTGGTAGCAAAATCTATTACAAACCGATAAAAATATCCATAAAAAAATCGACAAAAAGATCGATAAAAATATCCATAACAAAATCGAATAATATATCGATAACTAAATCGATACAAATATCCATAACGAAATCGATAAATACCGATAACAAAATCGATAAATATCGATAACAAAATAGATAAAAAATATCGATAACAAAATCGGTAAATATCCATAACAAAATCGATAAAAATACCGATAACAAAATCGATAAAAATATCAATAATAAAATCGATAAAAATATCGATAACAAAATCAATAAAAATATCCATAACAAAATCGATAAAAATATCGATAACAAAATCGATAAAAATATCCATAACAAAATAGATAAATAGTGATAACAAAATCGATTAAAATATAAATAACAAAATCGACAAATATCGATAACAAAATCGATGAAAATATAAACAACAAAATCGACAAATATCGATAAAAATAATCGATAAAAATATCCATAACAAAATCGATAAATATCGATAACAAAATCGATAAATATCGATAACAAAATCGTACACGAATCACTAATAACAAACGGTTCAACCGCGATGAACTCAAGAGTGTCCGTCTAAGTCTGGTCAACGCCTGGCAATCAAGCATGTGACAAAGTCGGCAATCCAACTCCTTGGTCAAGCCAATCCGCTGCATGGGGAAGCGAAGATGGTTATAAGTGGCTAGTTCCTATTTAAGCAAACCGATGCTAATTCCAAAGAAAATAGATAAAAAATATCGATAACAAAATCGGTAAATATCCATAACAAAATCGATAAAAATACCGATAACAAAATCGATAAAAATATCAATAATAAAATCGATAAAAATATCGATAACAAAATCAATAAAAATATCCATAACAAAATCGATAAAAATATCGATAACAAAATCGATAAAAATATCCATAACAAAATAGATAAATAGTGATAACAAAATCGATTAAAATATAAATAACAAAATCGACAAATATCGATAAAAATATCCATAACAAAATCGATAAATATCGATAACAAAATCGTACACGAATCACTAATAACAAACGGTTCAACCGCGATGAACTCAAGAGTGTCCGTCTAAGTCTGGTCAACGCCTGGCAATCAAGCATGTGACAAAGTCGGCAATCCAACTCCTTGGTCAAGCCAATCCGCTGCATGGGGAAGCGAAGATGGTTATAAGTGGCTAGTTCCTATTTAAGCATACCGATGCTAGTTCCAAAGATTTTTGCCCTTTATTACGAATGAAAATCCGAAATGTCAGGCCCATCTAAAGCCGCCTACTACTGCCCAATGTTTACTGCATACTGAGTTTACTTATTCAGTATTTCTAAGATTCAGTTCATCGGCGACCCCGCTGCACGTGATCCCGCAGTAACCTGGTACCTAGCACAGTATTATAGTATTTTTTCTGCAGCCAAGAGTTGAAGTGTGGTGGTTAGGGTGGTCTTTAAAAATATCAAAATCTCAATTTTGTATGTTTGAAAAATGTTTAATCTGATAATGTTGGCATATTGTTGAAACTTGTTCATAAAAATTCATAAACTTGTTGAGTTATAGTGTGTCAAAGTGAACATTTTGTCCAATTCTTAGATTTAAAACAAGCTAATTTTTTCAAAACCTTTTATTAATTTTCGTAGATTTCTTTAATATGCACGACTAACAAAATTATGGGGTGTCTTATGATTCTTTTATTTATTTTGGAGACCACCTTAGTGATGGTGGTGATCATCCACTTGGCTCTGATGGCCGCTTGGCTTTCTGAAAATATAACATTGAAAGCGGCTTTCAAACCCTTCACAAAGTGGCATCTGGCACATGTGGAAATTTCTCGCCCCTCAACCTGAGGGACTGGTCATTTACCCATTGTAGTAAAAGGTGTAGAGCCGGGTCCATAAACGCCCACACCTGTTCTATACTCCGCCCTTGGCCCGTTTGTGTATCAATTTACATGTTTGGGATAAAACTGGATCGTGCCATTTATCTAAAGCTCTCAGTCTGTGACTATTGCCTGGAACTTTCTACCGAAAAAGATTTCTTGGAGTCCGAAAATCGGCGTCTTTCCAACTCTAATGGTTTACCCAAAATACCTACATACATATCGTCGTTTAAAGTACAAAACCGCGTATGAACAAAATGCAACACCCCCTATGTGAGGTTGCATAAATTATTTTCTAGAGAATAAAAACACTCATATGTCAAACTGGTTCTCCTTTTTATAAAGAAATCGCATTTCTGGCTATATATTTCAGGACGAATGGATAAGGATTGAGTCAAGAGCTTGTGTGAGCAAATCCAATTGTTGGCAGCCAATGTTAGTTACGCGGTTTTTCAGAATTACGATACGCGATTTTGTACTTTAAACGACGATATATGTTGCTTGTTCTCATGAAAATTATTTGCAGATATACTTACTCGTGGCTGATGCTACTTGAAAAAGATATGGAAAGGAGTCCATCCCAGAAGCGACTCAAGAACCGTGGTTTGAAAAGTTGCCATTGGTCCTGTGAGCAAGAGTAAAACCAACCTTAGAAGTGTCTTAAGGCGGGATTTATTTATATTTTTATTTATTTACTGGTCTACAGAAAAATGTTTTCTTACAGACAAATGAGAATAAAACATTTAGATATTTAATTACGTGTCATATCTTACAGAGTAGACTAATTATACATATTGATTTTTAATAATAACAATAATAATATAAAATAGCAGGTTTGTGTGCGGCGGGCGGAAACCTCTAGTTTCCACTCCGCGCTGTGGACAAGCTGTTGGTCATGGTCAGAAAGCCCGAGTTTCCGATCCATGCTCGTATTGTCTTAGGCGGTCGGGAAGATATACGAAGCCGATTACAATTGTACCAAACAGTCATAAATATTGTGTAATTTTTAGTTCCCGGTTAAAGATATTAATTTATTTAGTAACAAAGAAGCGATTCAGATATTTCGAAGCAATCATAATGTTTGTTAAAATCTAGGCATAAACACCGTAAAGCACCATGCATTTCAAAGTTTAATTTACAAATGCTCAACACAACCGTGGCACAGTCGGGAGAATGTGCGAGTCGACCACGTTTACCTCATAAACTGAACAGAAATACAGTTCACCAGCTCAACGAATAAGGTGCAATGTAGGGGTTTACTTGTTATTTATTCAAAATCTCAAGTAAGGTTTTCTTAATGGTAAAAAGTGAGTCGGAGGTGTCAAAATAATCGTAAAGCTTATTAAAGTCCTGGCATAGGCAACGAAAAGCATCATGAATTTAAAAATTTATTCTACAAATAGTTACCTTAATGGACTTGTAATGTCTAGAAGGAATAAACAACGTGATCTGGTTCAGTAGAAAGGGACTATTGACCAACCCGTTCAAGATGTTAATCATGAACAAGACCCCGAGCATCTCTCTACGGCTGTGAAGCGTTGGCAAATTTATAAGTTTCAAGCGGCTTTTGTACGGTGGGAGATTTAATGTCGAATCACAAGGCAAATTGTTTAATGCGAATAATAAGAATTGTTTCTGTACTGACTTGTCTGTCAGAATGCGTTTGATATCAAGGGTTCCATACGACGGACCCGTATTCTAAGATCGGCCTGACTAGACAGGTGAAGAGAGCTTTCGTGACATAAGGATCTCTGAATTCTTTAGCCCAACGTTTGATGAAAGCTATACGGCCACATATAATTGGCTCGCGTACAAAAAAAAATCAGCTCGGCCAGATTTTGTGGGAATAAGTAACATTTTTTTAACCGCCGGGCAGTAAAGAGAAAAAAGTGTGAACTGAGATTTAAAAAAAAATATTCCTCAATACTTCTAGTACATTTAAACACTTAAAATATCGCCAAAAATTTCAGATCCCTTTGTATGCATTAAAGTCGTGAACACATTTACACCTACAACTCCAATTTGTGTTCTCTCCACTTCACAGAAAAATACTTAAAAAACACAAAACATCAACCAAATTAAAAACAAGATAATGTCATGCAAAAGGAAAAAATATCGAAAATTGAAATTTGCCAGCACACACATCCAACACCTGTGGCAGCCATTGCAAAACAACAGCGCAACCCCAACGATATGCATAAAAAATTCAACGCCTTCATATATAGGCAACAACCCAAACAAGCCACATTGATAAAAAAAATAACTCAAAACGACAAATATGTAGTACATACATAGAAGAACAACGCTCGTCAGCGCAAGCAATTGGCAGTAAATTTTCAACCATATAACCTCTCCGCATCAGCGCGCAGCGAGCAAAGTATTTGACATGTGTCACAGCAAACTTGCGAACTCGCAGCCCTGCAATGTAATGATTGGTGTAAGGCGCGCAAAACCTTAAAGTGTGTTTGCATTGTTCAACTTTGCATTCAACTTTTGGTTGAATGGCCTTTCAACTAATCGCTTTCAACAAAGTTGGTCGCCAGCCAACATTTAGCCATTCAACTTTTTTTCGTGCAACCCTGCGTTGAGTTGAACGCAATTGTTGAACGCAAAGTTGAATAATGCAAACACTGCTTTACGAAATATTTCTGTGCTCGCCTCCATGTGTTACTACTATGTAGGTACATACAAACACACACCTTACGGGTAGCGTTACAATTTGCCTGCGCTTTGTCGCGGCATTTCGGAATTTTTGATTTATAGCCAATGGAGAAAATGCGCGTGCACTCTTTTCTATTGTAACCAAGGTTGCCACTTTGGTAAATTGTTACCAAAATTGGTAGCAAAAATTTGGGTTGGTAAAAAGGTAAATTTTTTTTAATTTTTGTAGATTTTGTTGAACTTTTCCCGCTTTATTTTTCGTAGTTATCTATATATTATAAATTATATTATAAATTCAAATAACTAATAAAATAAAATAAAAACTATAGTTTTAATTGAAATAACTAAAAAAATAACAAAACTATAGCTTTTATTAAATAACTATAAAAAAGTTATTGACAGATATTTTCCAGATTTGGTTGATTTTTTTCAAGTGTACGATATGTATTTTTTTCGTCACCGGCAACCTTGGTTTTAACTTTTTGGAAAACGAAAAATTATAACTCATCCGCAAGCTAACTGTAAGTGGCTGTAGAGTGTCAGTTACCCATATGTACCCATATGTATAGTATATGTGCATACATATGTACATACATAGATGTATACATTTGCATATATTTACCTTAAGGGCCTTCATCATTTTATCACAATTTTGCATACCGTCCTAAGTTTCATTCATTCGCTCATTTTCCCTATTTTATTACTTCCTTCATTGCAGCTGGCTGTTTCCTTTTTTATATGGAAAAACCTCGTCTATATTTGCCTGTAACTTTTTATTGTAACTTTTTATTTTATTTTTATTTATGTCTTGCTTTGCTTGCCTTCATTCTTTTCCAGCTCACCTTAAAGGATTTGTTACCACTTTGTATTCTTGTAAGCAATTTTTTCTCTAAGTTGCCTTTTTCGTATTTACAATTTCCTGTGATTTGTCACTTTTTCTGTGGCATATGGCTACATTTGCTGTGGTGTTTTTATTGTTGTTTACGTCCGTCTGTCCGTCTTTGTACGTGCACTTCTTTCGGACGTAGGACGAATGGTATAGAAAATGGGCAAAATCGGACAATAACCACGCCTACATCCCATATAACGGTAATTTGGATAAAAATACGAAATCTTCGATAAATCAGTAAATGTAAAAGCTAATTTATTCAAAATTAATGCTTGCAACAATTCTTTATAAAGAAATATGTTTATGATAAAATTTTGGAAAATGGGCATGGCACCGCCCTCTTATGATCACATATATGTATCAAGGTAACGGTTCTACTAATTTGTACCAAACTCGGTATGGTTATTGTGCTTGCCACATAAAATCAAACCGTTGACAATTATTGAAATCGAACTAAAATTGAGGCCGCTTTCATATAACGGTAAATTTCAGAAATGCCTGAAACTTCAATATTTCGAAATTTAAGGTCGCTAATTTACTCAAAATTGATACACCCCGGCTTACCCTGTAGCGATAGCTTTCGGAAAGGTGAACATCATATATTTAATACTTGCGCCGGGTATTTAATGTTCGGCTCCGCCCGAACTTAGACTTTCTTACTTGTTCTTTATAAAATTGCCGTAGATGCTTCAAAAATGTCTGCAGAGATATATTTTTTCCGACATTTTAAATCTTCTTTTTTTATAATATTGGCATTGGTAACAATAAGAACAAAAAGAAAAAAATATTTTCTAATGATAAATACCAGTTAATGCTCAGCGGTTATATTAGTAAGCAAAATTACCAAATATTGGATAGTGAGCCGCCGTGAGACATTATATCCGCAAAAACTTACTATTGTTGTTTCGGTCCAGTTCAATCTGAAGTGTTGCTAATTCGAGCATCGACCTTTTGGACTAACAGCAGTATATCATAAACAGCACTATTCCAACCATATAATATAAATATAATAAACCTAATGGTGCCCCTACTGGCATTCCTTTTGGTACCCTTACTGTTGTATCGCGTTTCGTTTCAAGGGGGAGATGCCTGGGTTAAGAGCTACTTTGGATGGGACATTCTCCATTATATTTATAAAAAAAAATTTTCAAGAAATTTTGTAGCGATTTAGCCAGCCTTACTTTTGCTTTTAGGGATTTAAATAGTCACTTTATTCATAATCTTTTCAGAAACGTTATACATACATATTTCAAGCAATACAAAATCTCATTTGATGATAACGGTCTGTAAGAATAAAATTTTCTGTATACATATATCTATACTAATATATATTTTGAAAGCCGTTTTTTTCTGTTCGCAAAGTTCGAGATCGGCTGTACCGATTTTTTTTTTAAATTTCGGTTATAGGTTTTGGATGGGCATTGTCTTAGGCAAAAAAAAATTTAAATACTTCCCTAAAAATGGAACTGCAAGACTTTAAGAATCCTATGAATCTAACATACATGCCCACATAACAGCGCTACTCAGCGCTGAGACCGCCCTCTGCTGTTAATTCGTACGGAATACAACGCAAAGCAAGGGTTTTGTACACATGTACATACGTGCTAATGTTAACGTTAATGTTGATTCTTATGTTAAAAAAAAACAAATATGTATGTACAGTTCATGGAGAAATAATGTAGGCAATTATGTATGTTGAGTTGTTTATGTTGCCGCAAGGAGCAACTAACGTTGCTGATAGCACTTACATCTGATATGCATATTTGTGTACATACATATTCATGTATGTATATAATTACGCATAAAAATCCTGCTGCTATGTTTTTTTGTACATTCGTAAGTGAGTGCACTATTAAAAGCAGCAACTCTTATCCGTCTATGTATATCGCAAAGCTCGAGAACGGCTGAACCGATTTTTTTGAAATTTCGGACACCTCCTGCAGACGTTGAAAGGATGGTTATCAGCTTAAAAAAATTTTGATACATAAAAGGAGCGGTGAGCTTCCCATACGAACCAAATTTTTCATACTCCATATCTCTGGAAAAGGGGGCGTTATGCCTCCTATACAACCCGAATATTTCATACCGCACATTTCTGGAAGCTTTCATGGTAAAATTTTTGAACTTCGTACGGAAATATATGAAATCAATCACATATTTATGGAGGTCGTGGTACCTCTTATACAAACCGAAATTGTCAAACTGTATAGCTCTGGAAATGTTCACGGTAGAGTATTGGAACTTGGTATGGAGATATATGAAATCAATCGCACACTCATGAAGAAAAATTCGGCCTAATTCGACCGAATTTTTCATAATAAGTATCACTGGGAGTGTTCATGGTAGAGTACTTGAACTTTATATGGGCGTGGCACCTCCCATTCAAGTCGAATTTTCCTTATTGTTTTTGGTAGAGTACTGGAACTTGGTGTAGTGATGTATGAAATTAAACGCATAGTCATGGAGAAAATACAAGCCGAACTTCTTACTGCATATCTCTGTAAGTGTTCATGGTACAGGACCACTTCGTATGCAGATATATGAAAATAATCACCCATACTCATTGAGAAAAATTGGCTCTTTAAAAAGGGGGCGTGTAAAAGTACAAACGTGTTGACATTTATTTATCTTTGAATATGTATATAATCCTTCTGTAGGTATATTTGTGAGTGAAATCAGCAGAAGGGATTTTTAGAACGTTGTGTGTGTGTGTTTGAGTGGGTCTCTAGATAGTTTAGTTTCACAATTTAATCCGTCAGTTGGCGCTGGAGTTGAGTTATTACTACGAATCGTTTTTACGATCCGGTTAGGCGAATATTCAAAACATGTATAGGAAACGGTAAAGGCAGTCCAATTGCAAAAAAGAGCTGCCAGAAGGTGCTGAGTTCGAGTTATTACTAAAAATCGACAACTGAGAAAAGGTGCCGTAAATGTCAGACTAAATCGACCTGTTGCACCATTGAGTATATCGAACCCTCGTGTGTTACGATTGGCCCAATGGATGTGATTTGTCAATATTATTATGCGTTAAAGCTCCACTCGAAGAAACCAGGGTCGAGTTCTGCAGTGGTAAACTCAAATCACCACCTATCGAAATACCTTAAAAGCCATTTTCATGAAAGCAATTTAATGAAAATTAGTTTTTTTAATTGAATGTATTATAGAATCTGAGAGAAAAATTTTTCACTTTAATTGCTTTCGCGAAACTGGCCTTTAAGGTATTCTCATCTCAGTCTATGTATGTATATTGTATTTCTGTTGAACAAGGATACGCATTCATTTTGAAATTGCCACCAACTATAAGACAAAGTTTCTAGGGCACATTCACTATAGATCCGGATCATTTTTGCCACCAGGGAATTTCCCATGGGCATAACACTTTCGTTCGGTTATTTAAGGCGGCAACCGACCATCAAACCATAGTCTTAGCCGATGAATGTGCCGGTACAAATCGTAAATGTGGATTGTTGGATAAACTATTGGACCAAAACCTTTAAATTAAAAATGTAATTTTGGGCGGGGTAAAGTTCGCCGGGTCTGCTAGTAGCAATTAAATATCAACTTGTGGACGAACCTGGTTCTCCAAGCAGTAGACTGTTGAACTCGATTGTGAGCAGGGAAAAGATTGTCTACTCTTACGTTACAGCTTCTCTCTCTTCACATCCTCTGGACCAGATGACATTATCCCAGCCTTGCTTCAGAGGGTGAAAGAGGAGATATCCGTAATGAACTAGGGAGTATTTCTAAGGCTTTTATAACTTTGTGCACATTCCTAAAAGTTGGAGAAGGGTAAAAGTCGTATTTATACCCAAATCAGGAAGAAAAACCCACGAAATGGCAACAGATTTTCGACCCCTATGCCTTACATCATTTGTACTTTTAACAATGGCAAATTCTTGAAAGAACCGTGGAGCCACCTGAACTGTGAGAAGTTTTTCTTAATTTGAATCCAGCTAAAATAGAACTTCTCCTATTTCCAAACAGAAACAAAATACCACAATTCAAACTACCGTCGCTAGGCAGCAAGACACTCTCATTATACCCCAGCGCAAAGTATCTTAACTTAACTCAACTTAATTGAAAAATCATTGTCGAATTCCGTAGGCAGAAGGCTTACATAGCATATTACACTCTCGAGAGAATCTTCAGCAAGAACTGGGGACAAAAACCTAAACCTGTGATGTGGATAATAAGAAGACCAATCCTAACATACGGCGCCTTGGTTTGGTGGCCCGGACTAAGCAAACAATATAATATCAGAAACTAGGAAGCATATAAACGGCAGCAAGCGTAGGAGTAACGGGTGCACTAAGATCCTGCCCGGCACCTGAAAGAAGTTGAGAGGCAGGCCTTTGGGGGACTAGGCACATGAGGACTTCAGGTGTAACGTGCAAGTGTTATATGCATCCAGAAGGTACTGGATGTATCTAAGATGGATTGCGGTGTGGGAGCGTGAGTCCACTCCGAGGAATTCGGTGGAAACGATAACAGCGTGTCACTTCCTCCCATTTATGATAGGGAAAAATTAAAAAACCTATGTTGACGAAGTTTTACGAATATAGTAAGTGTCTTCAAATAATTGACACACCCTGTACTCGAAATTCAGGGATGTGGTTTGGTTACAAAAATCTTTTGATCTAACTCCTTTGGGTTTTTTTGGTGATGCTACGCGAAATACCGACTTTTTGCGAGCTTGGAAGCAATTTAATAAAAAAAATGTATGTCAAGTTATGACCGATTTATTGCCCGACTCTTGTGCAAAGTTAATTAACAAATGCCTCGAAATATTAAGGCCCTGCGACAGTTAAATGGAATAGTTCTAAATGTGTTATAAAATGGAAATGCCATCAAAATTCAGTGTGTGTTTATTTAATAAATTTACTTTTCGTAAACAAAAAATAAATAAAATTTACATAAACCAATGTATCTGGTAACATTTAAGAGAACGCAGAAATGTCCCAAATAAAATACGGAGTTTTATAAAAAGCCGCAGAAGTTCAAACAAAAAAAAAACAGATAATAGAAATGTTTAACTTTAGACATAGCTTTTAATCCTGCCTTTGAGCTTTAAAGTTAAAGGTTACTTCAGAAGACGGCCCTTAGAAGCTTTAAATGCAATGCAAATAATTTGAATTTGAATTCCGTATTCTCCTTTTTACTATGGCGTTGCATTAAATTTACATGCGTTCCTCAACATTTTTAAATGTTTTGCCAAACATTCAATTTCCGCAATAAAATGAAATTTTTACATAAAATTTCTTTTACATTTCAAGTTTTTTTTTTCCTACCACAAATTGTTTCCGCTTAAATGTCAACAACACAGTTTTCGGCGTGGCTGCAGCAAACACGATTTCATCACTAAGTTTTACGCAAACATTATGAGCAGCTAGCAAAAAAACCAAAACAATTTTTCACAATTTCGCTGGATATATATATTTTTGAGTAAAAAATAACCGTAGCAAAGCAGCAAAGTACACAGTTGTTAAAAATACAAACACTTTCCAAAATACACAGACGAGTGTATGTCGAGTAAAAATATAAGCGAAAATACTCGAGCAAATGCAGATACATATATATTTCACACATGTACACATTCGAACATATGTGTGTATTAGGAATGTTAATGGATCCCGGACTTTTTAAGGTCTCGAAAAACCCGGGATTAATGGAATGTAATCCCGGGATTCTCGGGATTTGTAATTTGCACTGATGGCAATAATAGAAATTCCTTTTCTTGACCAGTATGCAGTATTGGCTATATTTCTTTTTATAAGCTTTTATTTAACTTGGTCACCCCGCGCAAATCGTGGAAACTTCCAGTCGATTTTAAACTAACTTCCCGACAAGTTAGAGACTTGAAATTTTCAGCATAGTTCCAATCACGATGACAATGCAATGTAAAATATAAATGAATTCCCTATATGGTCCAGGGGTCTTGATTCAAAGTCGGTCAAAAATTAGTAAAATTTATGGCTAACAGAGCGTAATTTTCCAAAGAACGTAAAACGAGAGCAAAGCTATTTATGGCAAATTCTAGATATCAACCTAGTCTAGATATGAACCTCGTTGTAGGCATCATATCAAGGAGATACAATTAGAAGACTCGAGAAGTTTCCCCGCCAGAAGAACTTTAATATTGCGCCTAAATATATGCCATGCTACAGAGGAAGTGGACGACACGCCATTTCTTTAATTGAAATTAACTGCTGCTATGTGTATGTATGTATATATGTATGTTTATACAAAACGTAAGCAAACAACATTTTGCTTGCATAGTCTTCTGTTCTCTTTCATTGCAAGTTGAATTATTTTAATATCTATTGCAAAATTTTGTACATAAAATAAAATAAAACTATTTAATATACAACGCTTTTATAAATGGACTAAAAATTAGAAAATAAAGTAATGTAAAAAAAATATTTTTTTAAAAATAAGCTTTTATTTAACATGTTTAATCAAAGGAATAAAATAAAGTAGTGAAACAAAAGATTTTTTAGCAAGAAAATTTTGTCAAAACTGCACT
>NW_016162063.1:6700-19886 GCF_001687245.7 Rhagoletis zephyria | reverse complement strand
AAGAACTAAAAAGTATAAAATAATTTGTAGATATAGCGATTCCGTTTAAGAAGAATAGGAAGTTCCCTAACCTGATTTAATTTAACTGTTTTAAGTTAGCTAAAAATATGATTAAAGTGATTGATCCGTAGTTATAGTCAAAATAAAGTGCACTGTAAAGTTAGTTGCAGCTTTTTGGCATAACTTTCAATGGGGTGTCTGTAAAAAAACTGCAACAAACTTTACAGTGCACTTTATTTTGACTATATTTACGGATCAATCACTTTAATCATATTTTTAGCTAACTTAAAACAGTTAAATTAAATCAGGTTAGGGAACTTCCTATTATTCTTAAACGGAATCGCTATATCTACAAATTATTTTATACTTTTTAGTTCTTGTTGTAATAAAAGCGTGTTTTTAGTTTTTTTAACTATAATATTATTTTCTACTTTTTAGTCTTTTGAAATCTTGCAGTTAATATTATACTAAANTAAAACGCTTATAGCACGAGAACTAAAGAAGTGATTTGAAAGCCAAGTATGCCGTTTCAAATACAAAATTCCAAACCTATCGACAAATATATTTATGTAAGTAACGGATTCGGTGTCTGTCGTAGAAGCAACGGTAAATATCGGCTGCAACTTACGATTAGCAGGTTAAACTTTCATTTTCGGGATATAGGTTCCTTGGAGCAATGGAAATATTATCGTGTACAAATTTTATGAGTTCAGCAAATATTGATTGATTGATTATTGAACATTTTAATGCAAAAAATTTTTGAAAAAATTAGTAATTTTTTTATTTCCTAAATACCCGAAAGCCGCTCGAATGATTTTGTTTTTGTTTTCTTTAATCAAAAACTCAAGATTTTTTCTTTCATTTGGTATATGGGGGGTATTAGTTGATATCTTCTATGTATGTTTATTTCATTTAAATATATGGGCATAAATAATTTTCCATACAAAATCACTTCGTCATCATTTTGCAAACACGTGCATGCGCTAGAAGTGANTAGTTGATATCTTCTAAGTATGTTTATTTCATTTAAATATATGGGCATAAATAATTTTCCATACAAAATCACTTCGTCATCATTTTGCAAACACGTGCATGCGCTAGAAGTGAGAGAAGGAGGCAAAAAGTATATGTGTGTAGGTATTTCGGCTTTTGAATAACAGATGACGCAATATTTATAAAAGGCAAAGGTGAAGGGGAATATGTAGATGAAGAATATGATAAACATAAAAGTTAAAAAAAAGATAAATATAAAGAAAAATATGAGGATGAGAATACTGATAAAAGTAAAGATGAAGATAGAGAAGAAAGATTAAAGTAAATGTAATTATAGAGAAAATGATATGGACAGAGACTCAATCTGGGACTTTTACGGGATTTTAGAGATTTTCGGAATTCTCGGGACTTCTCGATATTTTTGATCGATTTTGTTATCGAAATTTTTATCGATCTTGTTATCGATATTATTATTGATTTTGTTATGGATATTTTTATCGATTTTTTTTATCGATTTTGTTATCGATTTTGCTATCGATATTATTATCGCTTTTGTTATCGATATTTTTTCTTAGTGAGTGCTTTCGTTTTTGACTTGGATGGCTCTTAACCATATCACGTATTCTACGTTTAAATTTAGCGGCTGTGTCTCCGATACAGCCTGCAGACCAAGACGAAGGCGCTGGACTGTTCCGTTTTACTTTCATCCACGACTTCATTGTTGTCTTCACTGTCGTTTTTCTAATCCTACCTTCATGTAGCGGAAAAGCGAGACAAACACAATTTCCCAATGAAAAAGCGGCAGAAGAAGAGAAGGAAGTTTAAAAGAAATATTAAACTAAGATTAAGGTTAAAAGTAAATTTAAAAATAAGATTAAGGTTAAGAATATGATTAACGTTAAGATTAACATAAAGGTTAAGAATAATATTAAAATTAACATTAAGATTAAGAATACGATTAAAGATAAGAATAGGATTAAGATTAAAAATATGATTAACACTAAAAGATTAAGAATAATATTAATATTACGGTCAAAATTTCGATTAAGATTAGGAATACGATTATCAGTAAAATTAAAATTAAGATTACGATTAAGAATACTATTGAGAATATGCTTACGAAGATTAAGATTCAGATTGTTTTTGAGATTTAGATTACGATTAAGATTGAGATTGAGATTTAGATTAAAATCAAAATTAAGATTTGGTACGATTGAGATTGAAATTGAAATTTAGATTAAGATTAAGAATACGATTAACATTAAGATTAAAGATAATATTAAGATAAATACTAAAAACTCAATTAAATATAAGAATAAGATTACGATAAAAATTAAAATTAAGATTAAGATTATGTGAGAATATGCTTACGGATAAGATTAAGTTTGAGATGAGTTTGAGATTTANAGAATACGATTGAGAATATGCTTACGGATAAGATTAAGTTTGAGATGAGTTTGAGATTTAATTTTAGATTACGATTAAGAGATTAAGATTGAGATTGGGCTTGAGATTTAGATTACAATCAAAATTAAGATTAAGATTAAGATTGAGTTCGACATGGAAATTTAGATTAAGATTAAGACTCAAATTAAGTATAGGAATAAAATTAAGATTAAGATTACGATTTAGATTTAAATCGAAATTAAGGTTAAGATTAAGACTGAGATTGAGATTGAGATTAACATTAACATTAAGATTGAGATTGTATTTAGATTGAGATTTAGACTAAGATTAAAATAATTGTCCTTCATTAGGCAGAAAAATACTCATATTACATTATGGTAATACGGGTAATAGCAAAAAGAAGTTTCACTTTAGTTGCGAGCTAGATTTACACAAAACTCATTTTTATTTATCAGCCGCTTGTTCGGGCAACAAAAACTAAATCGTTGGAGCCGTATCAGGACTGCATGTTGAATGACTCTGGAATTTGACGTTTCAAAAAGGCGATTGTTTGGGCCGATGTTTGAGAGCTTGCATTGTCATGGCTCGTCCCCTTTGGTCAACTACTTATACTTGTGTGCCACTCAGGACTTATCGTCCTACATTTTTCTAAGGTTACTATTTTTTTGTGATCAGATTGTTTGAAAAAACAATCGACATTTGCTTCGAAGTGTTTGAGTGAGCACAATTTTGTTGTTTAGTTGGCGTCTAATATACATAGATCCATCACTCGTCGTCTTCATTGTGCTTCTCCTTATAAACCGCTATTCCGTTTTAACTGAGATACTAAGATCATATATATAGCCTCTTTTGTATGATTTTTTTATTATAAATAGCGGAGTTTTCTAGAAGTACTTAAAAATTAAACTTTATTGTAAATAAGATGTAATAATTATTACTTGTCTTTTATATGCCTGAACACCCCTTTAATATTCAATTTATTTCTTTTCTTACAGGTAAGTCTTCGGGAACTAATTTTGCACATTTCTAAAGCAGTGCTTAAGTAAGTCTTGCGCTTATTTTTATAGGTATTTAGTAATAAAAATTCAATAGGAAACTTAATTAGTGTGCGTTTTGTATTTCGCTAATATCTTCTGAAGAAAGAGCTTATTTCTTAGTTGCAAATCATGAAATTGATGCAGGCTATTTAAGAAGACCGTTTTCAAGCCAACCTGATGAAACTAATATTTATTATGTTCCGAACAAAAGTTATATGACAACACGAACATTTCGATTATATCAATTCTAAAATACCAGAGTATAACGGTAACTTTATATGAATCACCCATTAAGTTGTACGCCCAAGGGCTCTTCAAGAAAGTGTGGTAACTAAAAAGCATTGCTTTATCTGGCATTTAATTTCGTCCCAAACTATGTACATATGTATGTATGTACGACTTGCTCATCACTCATACGCCACGTACCACCCAAGCGCCTTAAAGCGAATCCAATATGTACATTCATATAAAATAATTCTTCGTTAAAATAATGTATTCGAAAGCACTGACGCATATTCATACCCATGAACATATGCACACATACACACACATATATCCAAAATACCACTCGTCATTCCCGCTGTCATGCCAGTGACATGCAATTGTCTGCGTTTATCTGAGCTCAACTAAAAACTGTCCATTCAAGCTGAACGGCAACACTGAAGGTGACCCAGGAACGTAGAGCGAAGCTAGCTAACTGACTCCTTTACTACCAGCAAGTGCAAATACTTGAATATATGCCTGACTGCCCAAATAAAAATGTACAGCGCAAGCGTCCAGCAGTCCACCACAACTTTTACTTGAGTTTGAGTCTGGCGTCCGTCTAAGGCGCTTTCCTGACTGTAACTTAGTTGAAATGCGTATTTTCGCGTACACGGCGCATATCTTTACAAACACACACATATGCGCGGTTAAATGTATACACAAATGTATATTTACACTACACACATGCTCCTAACTATTTCACGTTCACCTTTGCGTATTTCCAACGTTGAAATTACTCAAAAAAAGAAAATATTTACAAAGTATTTTCATAGCTTCCTTCCTGTCAGCCAGGCAACAGCCAGCCAACGAGCCTTTGGAGACGTCTTACAGTAGGGCAAAAAAGTTTGCTGGGGACAAATCAATTTTGAGAGCCCAAATATGAACCGATTTCAAGTAGTATAGATAAAACGTTAAATAAATTTTTTTAATAAATGTATGTGAAATATTTTTTAAATAATTACGGGCATTTGAAAATAGTTTCAAGTATTTTCCAAAACTGTGGAAGCATTCAAATGTTCAAATTTGTATTCTTTAATTTTTCAACATTAATAAATAAAATAGTGGGGGTTTTTTTAAATTACCATAGATAAATCGACGCGGAATTTAATTATCTCTTTTTTTAAAAAAAAAAAGAAACTTCAAATCGAGTCATAGTTAGGCTCCCAAAATTGATATGTCCACATCAACCTTTTTTGCCCCACTGTGCGTCGCCTCTACTCACTTTTCTAACTTTTTATATAACTCCCGTCACCTTCTATATTCTGTTCATACTTGCTATATTTTTTTTTGCTTCTATCTTCACTTTCTTTGCGCTCAACCAGGCGCATTACTGTCTTACTTTGTTTTGTTGACTGACTGCTCGCCTTACAAAAATGTGCAAATGCATTACAGCCGCTACGCCTGTGCTACTCCTTTGCCTTCTACTGGCTCCTCATTTCACCTCTCTTTTCGCACATACATGTTTTCTTCTATTTCGTTGCTGCTTGCTTGCCATAAATAAAGTTGAGAAATTTCTTATGAGCAAAATAAATACCAGCCTCCTATCCTTCTGCTTCATACTTCCGCCTCTAAGATTTTGCCTTTAGAACGCGCATCATGGCATCTAAGGGAAAAACGCTGTTGGTGCTGAAGCAAAATTCTGACACTTTTGCTAAATAATTTCCTTGCACCTGTGTCAGGTAGAAAAAACCAGCCAAGCTGCTCACCCACTAACCACCGCGCGTTTGTACTTGGTCAGGGCTGAAGACAGCAAGTCGCTGGTAGCGTGGCGTGCAACCTGTCGCGCGCACATAACTCACGCCGTCGCACGCCTGCTGTATTATACCTTTCAAGGAGTCCATGCAATATACAGCAAGCAGCAAGACATGTACAACTACGAAAATATATTCTTGCATATTTTCTTGCTCTCAAACATTCTTACGCCCAACGTACTCACATATGTATCTCCGTCACGTTGCTTTTGTATTCGCACATTTAAGTCTGCCTTGGTGGCTATGTATTTTGTACTTATATAGCGGTATGTATGCGCGCTGTCTTCTTTATGTCAAAATATGAAAAACATGTAAAGTTTTTGCATAGCTGCGAAAAATTTCTTGACGCCTCGCTATTGTGTGGAGAGAGAGGGACACAGGTCTTTCATTTGCTTCTTCAGCCATACAAAGATACTTTTTTCGGCTAGCTGCCTCACGCTTGCACCGAGTTGACAACGTAGTTGCAGGCATCTTGTTTCTGCTAAATTTATGCAAATTTCAGCATTTTAGCATTGCAACACAGCTAGCGCTAAAATGAGCGCGGGCACGCGCGCGCTAACCCTTCACAGCGAGGTGGCTGGAAGTCAACGAAGTTTTTAAGTGCATGCCATACCACGGCGCGGCGCTACGCTGCGCTATGAGCGTTAAAAGACTGCAGCGCGCTCATGCATGCTTCGAATTGCAGCTGCTGCTTGCGCTTGCACTCCCTCCCTTTCCCACAGCCCACTTTTATTTTCTATTGCTCACCTTTATTCTTCATAGCTCAGCCGCAAAACAAAGTGCGAAGTAATTTTCTGTGTTCGTTAGCGTGCTCCTTTCCCCCCCCTTCTCTATTGCTAGACACGCTTCAACTCCTAGTTATGCAAGAGCCATCTTTTGCACAAGTTCTTGCAATGCACACCTTGTTTTGGTTCACTTTTGTTTTGGCTTCTTTTTACTGCTTTTACTACGCTTCAAATTTCTCCACCGTGCCGCTTTGTTATGATTGCAATTTTCGCTCACATTTTTGTCCCTTTTTTCTTATTTTATTATCATTTATTTTTTCCTATATAAGTACATACATAGTTGCAATCGCCTTGCGCACCGTTGCGCATACTTCGTAATTTAATGTATGCGCATACCTCATTCTTATTGTTTGTCTTATTCGTCACTCACTTTTTTTTGCGCGCGCCCGCGCTCTGGTCTTCCTTCCCAACTAACCGACCTTTCCACATATGTGTATGTATGCACGCAACGCCCTTCATTTTTATTTTGTGTTTATGCAATATGACTGCGCGCAATATAGGGAAGAGCATTTTTATGTTTATGGAAATTTATTTCGCTTCACTTTTGCCCCAACAGCAGCCACATTTTCGTACCTCCTCCTCCACTTGCTCTCACTCCCTTACCTATTTAATGGCATAAATTTTTAAACCATAGCTATCATCTCGCACAAGACAACCCCTCTAACTTAAAATTTCTTGCACACACATATACAGGCACACTTGCTTCGTGACACACGTGTTTGCCTTCCTTTCCTCTGAACTTTCGAAAAGGGTTCGCGTGATATGATATAGCATATTTTTCTTTCAATTACTTTAATGTATTGGATATGTCATTCAAAAAGTTTTTTGTATTCCCATTTGTTTAATGCCGTTGTTCTCTTTTTTGTGCAAACTTTATGACTGCAACTTTTTGTGTTAAACGCAGCGTAATTGGCGATATGAACGCAGTCCTACATACATACATGCACAACTGTTGGGCACACCAATAGCTGTTGCGCAGCAAAAGTGTGTAAATGTCGGAACGAGCGATCTGAGAGGTATTCCCCCTGCAAAAGAATTATGAAAATTTGTGACTAACATGAACTTTCAAATTACAGTTATCACTCATGTTTTAAAATTAGTGTAATTTGATGAAAACCCTGCGTGTTATAGTTAGATGATGTGCGTGCCTGCGTATGCAGGTGAAATGTGACATTTTTTCTGCGTTAGAATAGTTGTATTTATCATAAGGGACTTCATGCGTACACCCTAACCTGGCTGATTCTACCCTCTGAAATTTTGTTCATCAAGTTTATATGCGATGCCTTTTAATTAGGTTAGATAGCACTGGTTTGACCAATGAATGTTCTTAGTTTGACTGAATATATTTATTCATAATTTCGCTTAACGCATTTTCGACTTAAAAACTCATAGTGCCTTAATCAATGTTTGATGGCAGGTACAGTCAAGCAATGTTTAATGGTGGAAAGTTAATATTTTAATATTTCTTTCCTCGAAAAATTTGATTAAAAGACCGTTTACCAGTGGTGCCCCTGACTTTCCTCGTCCACCCAGAATTGCGTATTTGAAATCATTTTTAATACTTAAGTGCGGCTCATCATCTAAATTTTTTTCCTCATCTTAGCAATCGCGCAAAATCTGTATTTAGAGCAGTGATGATCAGAGAGAGTTTTTACATCCATACAAAATGTAAAGAAAGCTGAAAAAAGCTTTGCCCGTGGGCGCTATTTTGAGTACCACTGATTTACAGCAGCACTGGGCAGAGAAAACTGTTGGTCGCGTACGCCTATAAAAAACGTATGGAAAGCTTAAAAAGCTTTGCATGCCGGCATGGCAGTTCGTTTCGCCTGCAAGTGTTGAAAAGAGTTATAAATGTTTAAATAAATAACACTCAAGCCACTTTAAGCCACCATTGTTTTTAGTACACCAAAAGTTTTTACATTTCCCTGGCAAACGGAAAAGCTGATCAGTATTGTCCCAAACCAATTTCAAACTTTACATTATTTCCTGCTAATACACAGTTGACTTTTTTGGCTATAGTTCAAAAAAGCAACTATAAACTTTTCAAAGCTTAGTGAGCTTTGTAAGCTTTTTGTAAGTATTGATTCAAATGAACCACTAACAAAGACGAACGAAGCATTGCTAGTTAATTAACTTCTCTGGTATCTGAAATTAATATCCGACAACACGATGACGCGATGACGATAAATTTTTTCGATTGTTTTTTTTTCTAAAGTATACCAAAATTCTTGATTAATGTAGACTTAGGGCGTCTTTCCGTAGAAACTTTTAAAGTTTTCTGTACATTTTATATCAGCGTTGGGCAGAGAGAGCGCCTCTACAAAATGTATAGAAAACTTAGAAGAGTTTTGCCCGCGGGCAAGGCAGTGCCCATCAGTGTTTTATATGGACTCCTGGAGAATCAAAGCTCTCTCTGATCGCCACTGATGTGGAGTAGTATTGCACAGGTACAAAATTAACGGAAGGCTTTCAAAGCTCTGTCAGTGCCGCTTTACAGCAGCGAGCTCTTTCCGTATGCGTTTATATAAAAACTTAAAAAGAGCTCAACAATCCGTTCCTGCGGGCTACGTTTTGAGCGCCACTGCTCTAGAGATAAGCGGAGTCCCGATCTATCGTCTCTGGCACTTGGGTTTTTTTTTCAAAAGCTTCCTAAAAGATTTTCAGTTTATTATGGGCTTTGAAAGCAATCCAAAGTGTCTACCTGATTTCTGGAGCAAGTGAGTAAATAGTAATTTAATATAATTACTAGTATCGCCCCGTTGTCGAAATTCGACCACTTCACTTTTTTCACACACTTTTTCATTTTGCCTGGGAAGTTTTTTAAGTCCATCAGCACCTGTTAATACATATATTGTTTGGTGGAGTAATATACATTCTGTTAAATAATCTAAAAATGCATAGATGGTGAAACCAAATCAGGCACCTACCGGAAAATAATACCTTTCGAACAAAAGAAGAATCATTCAAATTGGTTGAGAAACATAAGAGCAGTAGGGAGGAATAGATTTGTATGGGATTTCGTTAGCGTATTAATGTATATGTAGATAGTAGATGGTGAAACCAAAGCAGGCATTCATGGGCTTATACTGAAATTGGAATAAATCTGGAGCCACCTATCGGGTCCATTTTTTGCAGGTGTATTTCTCTTGATGTTAGTAATACGTATTTTGAATTTAAAGCAAATCGGACCATAAATGAAGTTTTTCGGAATAACTCCACTCCTACTCCACCTACTGAAAAAACAAACAAAAGCGCACCTCCCCTTTGAAATACCTTTCGAACGAAAGAAGAATCATTCAAATTCGTTGAGAAACATAGGAGCAGTAGGGAGGAATAGATTTGTATGGGATTTCGTTAGCGTATTAATATATAGATACTGCCGAAAAGATTTGTTATTCATATTTGACCTTTAATAGAAACAATAAACAATAACTTCTTTCATAAAACGAGTCCTAATGAATATTTAATAGAAATTTCAAGGCTGCTAAAAGCTTTCTAAGCTTTCAATAAACAAAACATCAAAATTTATGAAATGCTTGTTTCCACTCTTGCTAAGCTTGGGTGGTGAAACCAATTAATTTTTGCGAATCAGAAACAACCCAAAGCTGTCGTTGCAAGCGCACGAAAGAAACAAAAATGAACCCCTTCCATTCAAACGTCAAACGAAGTCGGCCTCTCATAATTACATTAGGTTATTTAATTAAAAAATTAAAAGTTGTTTCTAATGTATATTCAACTTCAAAGTTTATTTGAAATTAGTTTAAGTTTACATTAAAGCTCCAAGCTTACTTTCATCTCCTTTTAGCTTTCTTATTAAATTTCAATCTACACAGAATCCAACTTAACTATTTTCAAATTTCCCAAATCACCTCTTAGTTTGCAAGCGGAATAATAATTAAAAGCAACTTATTTGTAGCCATATTTTGTTACAAAAATATCTACACTCAAAACTCATAACTGATCCCACGTAGATGCGCAATATGTGCCGCTAGAATAAGCCAAAACTCATAAGAACTCACCCTGACAGAACTAAATAGCAACAAAAGCAATAATAATACAAAAACAAGAACATTAACGAAAATTTCTTATCTCAACTCAGGTGTAATAAATTATATTTTTCAAAAAGTTATAGCTACGCAACAAAAACAACGACAACAACAAAAGTAATAGCAATGCCAGTAAGTAGTTGGTAAAAACTTTTTAGGCTGTCGGCAGCAAGGCCAAGAAAGTCAAGTTAAACGCGTGAGGGTGAGCGTAGAAGAAGAAACAGGCACGCCGCGTTCAAAAAGTTTGCAAAGAAAGTGTTACCTCATTGCTGGTTGGCTGGTGTTTGAAAAGTGAGTATCTTGTTTTTTTTTTGGTTCCTTGTTGGTTTGGTTAGCTGCCAAAATGTCTCATATCCGTAAACATTTACAAGTTTGTTTGTAGTTATTTTTTTTTTGCTGCAAAGCACCAAAGACAAAGGTGGCAACTTAAAAACTGAAAGCAACGAACTACCCGTCATACATACATACATATATATGTATATGGTTAGCGTAGCTGAAAATAACTTCTGCTGAGTGTAAAGGTGGAAAACGCCCCCTATTACGAGTATGGTGCGAAAGTTGGCATCCTTAAGTTGATTCTTATTCATCTTCTTCGTAGCGTTTTTAGTGTCTTCGTTCTGACGTTTGGCATTGCTGCTCAGCTCGATTTCTTGTGCTCTTCCTCTTATTCTTCTGGGTGTTAATGTCTGACATTTTGTTTACTTGTTTGGAAAAATTAAGTTTTTCGATACTTCTTTCGTTGTACTTAAGACGGCAAAGTTTTTTCTTCTGCCTAAAGCAACAAAAATATAGAAAGTTAGTTAAAAAGTCGAAAAACGTAAGGAGGCTAGGTAACTCGCGATCAGCGCATTTTGTTGCGTCCAATGAACTTTATACATAGTTATAAAACCAACGTTTTTGCTAGCCGAACTCCACCTGTTTGTAGCTTTCAAATTTAACGCTATGCAGCATTATGCCTTGTAGCATTCTTGCTTCGTACGTGAGACCTTTAATTATTTTGTGATAAATGATGACATTTGTGCTTGTAATTTGCTGAAGTTTTTCTTGATCTAGAAACAGTGAATGGGGAAGAGATTTTAGTAAGAAATTTTACATTATTCTTAAAGGGTGCATGGATTATAATTATATTATTTATGAATTCATTCTATTAGTTTTACACCACAAGCGTCAATTGCATCTACCTTTGAGCAAGTTGCGCCAGTGGTTTACTCTAAGCTCAGATAGGTCTTTCTGTACTTTGCCCTTCCATTATATGCGGGCACGTTTGCGTTCGTTGCCCATCCATGGGTGCGTGTTCATCTAAACATTTGAAATGTCCAAGCCAGCGCAGTCGTGTATTGCTCATACAGTAAGATATTGCATCTTCTTCTGTGCATATCCCCACGCGAAGAGTTGTAGAAAAGTTCTCTCGAAAGCTCCCACGTTGCCGATTTTTTTTCAACATGTTCCACGTTGCTGCGCCATACAAAAAGACGGACACGATAAGAGATTTGTAGTTCGTGGGTTTTTTCGTCAAGAAAGGGTTATGATTTTCAATTACCTCCCGAACTGGCAGTGGCACCTGTTGGCAGAAATTAATGCTGGCTCCTAGATAGACAAAGTCCTTCACTACTTCAAAGGTATGGATGCGGACATTAACATGTATGCAAATACTGAATACTGGTTGTGTGTTACCAGCAAATACTTTGTCTGGTCTTCGTACACCGCCTTTACACCCTCCTCTTAATTAGAAAATTCTGAACGCACAGCACTGGTGTTGAAGCCGAAGCTGTGTGGAACTGGGACTTGCGAACTAGTTTTATGTCAAATTAGGACATGGCGTCATAGAGGCAACTCTTATTCAAGCCATCAAATGCAGCTCTAAAATCGTCAAAAAGTTGGCATAGTTCGATTTTCTTATCTGGATCATTTTCCGTTATTTGCATACTGTGAGAATTTGGTCGATGATCGACTCAACAGGTGTGAAGCCACGCTGGTGAGGTCCAAACCGCTGGTTCATTAAATGCTTCAGACTTTCATACAGTATCGGCGTTAGAACCTTATTAGGTTCTTCTAAGCAATGGCCAAAACAGGGTGATTTACTTTTTGATACCATGTTTTACGGACAAAGAAAACACTTTGAAAACAAGTTTTGTAATTGTCGGCTGAAACCTGTTCGCAGCGGCTGTTAGTGTTAGTTTTGCTACGAAAAAAACAAAATCAAAATCTTTGTCTTTCATTTTCTAATCACTAGCAACCTTTTTCTTTTGTTCATGTTTTAATTTGCCCAGTCAATTGACAATAAATCTCAACTAGCGTAATAAAGATGATAATATATGACTTCCACTTCGTTAAATAATCGAAAAAAATTATTGCAGACACCGATTGTAATGAGTGGAACGTGACTTTTCAAGTAGTATTCAGCGAAAACTGGTTTTCGGTTGACAGATTTTACATCGACGAAAACACAAGTTTTACGTCGAAACCCAGTTTTAGCAACGAAAACATGTTTTCGATGTTGGTCAGAACATAGCATGAGGTTCTAACCATCGTACCAGACTACATACGCTTAATAGCTGGTAGACCCAGTTTACCAGCTTTACGCCGCACAGTGGTTCAAACTAGCTTTTAGTGTTCACAATTCACTGGAGCCTACATTATACCTTTCATGAGCATGAAATGGTATTATAACTTTGGTCCGATGTTTGTAAGTACCAGAATAAGAAGAGATAGACCCATTAAAATGTATACTGGAATGATCACAACGGCGAGATGAGGCGATTTAGCCATGTCCGTCTGTCTGTCTGCCTGTCCGTCTGTTTGTATGCAATCTAGTCTCTCAGTTTTCATGATATCCGGATCAAATTTTGTAGGTGGGTGTATTTTTATAATGTATTAATCATTTGTCGGAACCGGAAGAATCG
>NW_016162063.1:0-6542 GCF_001687245.7 Rhagoletis zephyria | reverse complement strand
ATGAAATTTCGCACTATTTTCACTCATTATCAACAGAAAGTTTACAGTAAAATTAACAAAGATCGGGTCACTATAATCTATTTATTGCCTCCATACAATTGTTCAGGTATGGGGTTTTACTGTGAAACTCCTTTATTTGGACAGCTAAAACCGATAAATTTCGTAAGATATTTTATAAATAATAATACAAAGTGTACTGAGAAAATTGTCAAACTCTATGCTGTATAAGCTTTATCTCTTATACCACTGATTGTTCAGATACCAGTTTTTGCGATATACATGTATCCTTTATGTAGGAAGCTAAACCCACTAAATTGTGTTACCGGTTTACATACCGATCACACAGCAGTGAAAATCACTTAGATTGGTGCTATATAAGGTATATCTTCCATACCTCTGATTGTTTAGATGTGATTTTTTATCTATGCCTGCTGTCAATATATAAATTTTTTCAAATGCAGTAATCTGTTAAAGTAAGATTTTCAGATGCTCATGAAAGGTATGAAGGCTTCAGCANAACAACGGCGAGATGAGGCGATTTAGCCATGTCCGTCTGTCTGTCTGTCTGTCTGTCTGTCTGTCTGTCTGTCTGTCTGTCTGTCTGTCTGCCTGTCCGTCTGTTTGTATGCAATCTAGTCTCTCAGTTTTCATGATATCCGGATCAAATTTTGTAGGTGGGTGTATTTTTATAATGTATTAATCATTTGTCGGAACCGGAAGAATCGAGCCACTATAACCTATAGCTCCCATATAACTGATTGTTCAGATATGAGATTTTTTGATATAGCTTATCTATATATGCAGTCAGAAAAATGAAATTTCGCACTATTTTCACTCATTATCAACAGAAAGTTTACAGTAAAATTAACAAAGATCGGGTCACTATAATCTATTTATTGCCTCCATACAATTGTTCAGGTATGGGGTTTTACTGTGAAACTCCTTTATTTGGACAGCTAAAACCGATAAATTTCGTAAGATATTTTATAAATAATAATACAAAGTGTACTGAGAAAATTGTCAAACTCTATGCTGTATAAGCTTTATCTCTTATACCACTGATTGTTCAGATACCAGTTTTTGCGATATACATGTATCCTTTATGTAGGAAGCTAAACCCACTAAATTGTGTTACCGGTTTACATACCGATCACACAGCAGTGAAAATCACTTAGATTGGTGCTATATAAGGTATATCTTCCATACCTCTGATTGTTTAGATGTGATTTTTTATCTATGCCTGCTGTCAATATATAAATTTTTTCAAATGCAGTAATCTGTTAAAGTAAGATTTTCAGATGCTCATGAAAGGTATGAAGGCTTCAGCATAGCCGAACACAGCGCTGCTCTTACTTGTTTTTTACTAAATTTTATTCATTTTTTGTACACTCAGAAAAAACATTCCTTGATGTTAGGAAAAAAGTATATTATTCTAAGGAAATATTACCTTGAAATGGCTCCAATGACATGGCTGCCTTAATATGAGTAAACGATTTGACTCAGTTTAAGGAAAACACAATTCCTTAGTTTTTAGGAAAAATTTACTTGCCATTTTTCACGGGGGATGAAAGGATAAAGTATGTCATTTTGCTCGTGGCACTCAAACAGTGGCAATGGCCAGCAGAGCGCTAGTCGAGAGTTTTTTAAATTATATTTAAAAAATATATCTAATTTATTTTTTACGGTATTTGAGTATTTAGGTTTTTCCATATATTAATTATACAATTTGCAATTTCTATTTAAATTGAAATAATTGACTTACCTTACTCTAACCACCACCAACCAGACTCGAACCTGCGATCTCAGAACCAGAAGCAGTAGTCTTCACGCGACGCCACAGCCGACATTTTCAACTTTGTCTTAACAGCACTGACAGAATTCAAAATAATTTAAGGATATTATTAATTATATTGAGGAAATTAGTGCTTATATTGAGTAAATTTACTTCCTCAAATTAATGACGCCCTATTTTTGAATTAAGGAAAAATTTCTCAAATTGAGTAAATTTTTCGTAATGTTAAGGAAAAAACAGTAACTCTAAAGTAAGGATACTCTTTTCTTGTTTTAAGGAAATGCTTTCTTCTGAGTGTCATTAAAGCTAATATAATTTGCAAGAAACCAGTTGAGCCCGATTTTTGAATTTTTTTGTTTGTATTAAGAAAAAGTAGCAATTTTGAAGAAAATCGATTCTCCTGTTCCAATCAATAAATGTTACATAATTAAAGCTAATTGAAAACCATTGTAGGGTTCCCCCACAACGGGAAATATTTCTCAAAAAAAATTTCAAACAAAAAAAAAATTAGTTGTTGGGTATTTTTTTTTCGCTAAGATTTTGAGCACATCTGCATGCTAAATGGGAAATATAAGCGTTTGTTATATTATTAAAAATCAACGCGAACTCTAAGCCACTTGAGACTTGCACTTTATCATAGTAAAATTTAGTGACCTATAAAACTGCATACCAAAAATTTTTATAAAGCGCAAAAAAAAAATTACTTAATTTGGGTGAACATTTTTTTATAACATTGCAAGTTTTTTTTAACTTTTTCCATTTTGGGAGAACCCACAATTATTTTCAACTAGTGTTTATTATGTAATATTTATTAAATGGAAGAGGAGAATCGTTTTTCTTCAAAATTGCTCTTTTTTCTGCACTTTAAACTAAAAAATAAAAACAAAAATTCAAAAACCGGTCTCAACTAATCTCTGCCAAATTTTATAAGCTTCCAATTAAAAAGTTATCAAATTGATGGAAAAAGTCGGTTCAAGTGAATTGTGAACACAAAATGCCTGTGCGCTGCCAGCTTTGAAAATTTTAGTCGACATATCATCGGGTTTAAGGCTATGTATTGCTGTTCTCACAACGTTTTGTTTGAGAGGAGGGACGTGGAAATTATCCATTTACGTTTATCCGAGTAATTTTCACCACACGTCCCACTGGTTTCACCTTTCAAAATGGTTAAGGAGTGTTACATCAATATCCGAGGTATACTCTGGACGTGTACAACTGAAATTTCATATTCGTATCTACGAATGCTTGAACCAGACCCAATATTAAAACTAGTTTATTTCTTTTGACCATATTATCAATTTTTACGGGCACGATTTTTTTTCCCCCGCAAAAGCATCAAAAACTACTGTATTTCAGTAGAAACCATTTCTCCTTCTTCACCGTCAGTGCGTGCGCGCAAATTAGTCGGATAATTTTCAGTTTAGTCCTAATGCCTCCAAATTTGGACTTACAGAGAACACCGAAATGTAGGTGAGTATCAAGCAGGAACTGGTTAATGGGCGCATCAACTCAGCTTGCTTGAAAAAGTAAAGGTTTTGAACTTTGAGGGACCTAGCGAAAAAGGCATACAAATACTTTCCACTTTCCTTCTTTTGACAGAGGCAGCGCGTCACTTTAACTACAGTTATTACTTTCGAATATATTCAGAGTATTTGAGGATACTTCTGGTTGGCCAGACCTGCGGTGGAGTTAATATAATGGATTTAAATACAGATTTTTCTTCAAAAAGCAAGGTTGTCATTATATCATTTCAGTTGAATACATACTGCCTGCTGCCACAATCCCTCTGTAAGGTTGTATGCAAATTTATAGCATCCACCCTAAGTACCTAAATTACGAAAACATTGTCGCTTTTAAATCTAGCTAGCAACTACATACATTCATGACTATTTGCGCATTAAGTTGGCTCGTTTCTCTTACGTGCAATTTAACCACTTAAAACTACACAAGTGCGCACAAGCACACACTCTCAGAAATCATGTTCATAAGTAAGCGAACGTTGCTGGTTAAGCGCCTAGAACATGGGTGAAAATTTAGGCACCGATTGAAGCTATGCACGTACACACACACCTACATGCATATGTATGTACTTATCTAACGATGCACGCACTTGCCAACATAAGTATTACCGCACACGCATTAGAGTATAAACAAGCAGGTGTACAAATGAGTTGTAGCTGCTGCTGCTTAGTATGCGATATGGAGGGCGTTGTACATAATATACATATGTATGTAGCACATAATACGAGCTCATACATATGTACATATGTATGTAACATACAACTACGTTCCTATGTACTACATATACGCAATTTACAGACATGTTAATTTAAACTGTGAACACTTTTAATACGAACAATAATTATGCCACGACAGCTAGCTGGGCAACAACAACAACTGCAACAAGTGTAATAATGATGTTGTGTGGTTGTTTGTGTAGTGCGCTGTTTGCATTAGTGTTAGGAATATTAGTGGCGCTTCAGGCTAAAAGTCGACTAATATGGCCAACAAGTCGACAACAATGAGACACATTGGTGTATCTTTATGCAAACAGAGACATACTCCATGTACTTCATGACAAGTGTATGCTTTTCGTTGTTTGTGTGTGTGCTTATGAAGGTGGCAAATTTATGTGTCACCGCAGATAAATACAAACATGCACTGTGCCATTAAGCGTTGGTGTTTGTATTTAAATTGCGAACTTTGAATGAGCAGCTTTAGAGATATGTATAACGGGGCAGAGGCGATTCACAAGAGAAAATTCGTGAATAATAGTAATTTAAAAATTACTAAATATTTTTATTTATAGCTAAATTATCGCTAGCAAGGCTGGGACTATTCGTGTATTGAGATATCCCTATATCCTATCGGATATTCGGTTTTTTATCTGGATATTCGGTTATTATGCGCTCTATTTTGCTATCCGGATATCGGGTTAATATCCGAAAATTTTGCTATCCAGCGGTGGTATTCTTGACAATCGCTACGCTAAATTTTTGTCGCCAAAATTCTCTAAATGTAAAGCAGTGGGGCCTAAAAGTATTCAGCATGGAAGAGTAACATATTCAATGTATAGTCAGCCAAATCTGGCCTTATGGCGGAACGTAACTAGATTTTGCGTATTGTTAGGGGCGTCTGGAGGTTTTTGGCGATCAAAATTAGCGATAGCAAATATTGGAATCCGGCTCCAGTTGTTTTGTTAATATGAGTTCAGTTTGCTATCCGAATATGCGGTATGCGGTCGAATATCCATACCCTAACGCATATGTAGCTATATACGAGCTAGAATATTACCACGCATTTGTTTATTCGATTTATTGCAACAAAAAAAAATAACTCTACCAGTAGGTCTTTTACGGTGTGTCTTTCTTGAAGTAAGTTGTAACATTCTTAGCTTTGACAGTTCAAATGCGTAGTGCAAATATATCAAAAAATACTTTAAAAAGTGCTGATTTTGTCTTTGCCATCGATATCGATATCGTTGCCTGTAACTTTGTTTTTAACGGAAGAGTAACCGAACTCGATACCCATAAAATAAAAGGATGTAAAATCTACACCGTCATCGGTTTTTTATCGTTAACATCAATTTCCAATCAATTTTTAACATCAATTTCCAAGCGCAAATGCAATATCAATATTTCTGTAGCAATTGTTATTTCTAAAAATAATCGGAATGTCATTGTTATCGATAACACAGTGCTATTAAGGGTATTTTCACCACTGTAATCGTAATCGATAACCGTTTATCATTCAAATGGATTACGAATTCGCTGTAATTAGAAATTTTTTTTCATTCCTGATGTACCTACTTTCCTTCAATACATATATACTTTCTTTCGGACGATTTATATGCAATAAAGAACGTCGACCATCAGACTTAAGAAATGGAGTCAAAAATAAATCAACCACTTTAAAATTTTCACCGTAAACCTACACTACCAACAAGAAGTTTATTACCACGCTCCGCTCAAGGGATTGGGCACTGTCAAAGAAAGGGGATCAATTATAAATATTTATCAATGTTTACATGCATGGGTCAAAACTCGGGAGGAAATAGATGGTGTTGTTTACTCGCAGGATCTAAGTAATTGTATCTTTCAGCGGAACTGATGGCTGTTTCATTGGAACATTGTGGTACGATTTCAAGTCTCTACTAATGCTTTCATCTGCAGTCGGGGGCTATTGAAGCTCTGACAAATGTGTTGCTGACTTCAAAAGTAGTTGATAATTGCCGTCGATATTTTACCAAAACGGCTGATATATATATTTCCCACATATGTATGAATTTATGTATATTTCTGGGTCCCTGATCTTTACGACATCAAGGTATATTGCAGAGCTAACGAATTCGCTCGCCATAGCATGACATAGCCACATATAGAGGATAAACTGATATACACATGTATGTATATATGTACTTCATCAAGCATGTAAGCTTTTACTGAATGGAAAACTAATATACATTTCCAATCGAAGGTGGCAAGGTTTCGCATTCCTAGAACACTTTTCGTCATATATACTTTTACTTACCCACCATATCTCAATTCCTGCCAGCCTAACGTACCACTCTAATATCAGTAAATTAAAGCTCTTCAAATATCATTACACTTTCGCCGAGAGAGCCATTATTCTAGTCGAGCTATTAAAAAAAAGCGAATGTAGGTTCCACCAAAAACCAAATTTTTTTCCTAATTGCCTTGTAAAAATTAAGAGCGTACGGCCAACTTTTTTTGTTTTCTTGTAAGGTGGT
>NW_016162062.1:39040-45979 GCF_001687245.7 Rhagoletis zephyria | reverse complement strand
TTTTTAGTTTTTTGAAATCTTGCAATTAATATTATACTGTCTGTATATTGCTCATTCTGTCCATTTCTTTCAATGCGAAGAAAATTTTCCACACCCTGCTTTTTAGCTACACCTTTTACCTAACGTGCTAGATTTGACCTTAACAAACAAAATTTTCAATGTATTTCAATTAAATAGGTAATACACATATTCTGAATATAAACCAAATCGGAGCACATTTGCCGATTTTTTAATTATATAGACTCGCATACCTGCCAAAATTTGTTGTNTGACTCGCGCGCCACATAGATGTCAAAATTTTTGCAGTTATTTCTTTTCGTGTAAGCAATATGCCTTCGAAATGGGAACTTAATCGGTTCATAATTACGGTTTTTCCAAATATCTCCTGCGCCACTTATCAGCGGAAACATTTTTTTGGATTTATTTCTTTTCATATAAGTAATATGTGTTCCAAATATGAACCAGATCAGACTATAAATGCTGGTTTTACAAATATCTCGACTCCTGCGCCACCTAGCGGATTAAGTCATCTTTTATATTGCATTGTCCTCGAGTACTGAGCTAAGTTTGAAGTTTCAAGTCTGTAGCTCTTCGGGAAGTTTGTTAAATACTGACTGCAAAGTTCCAGGACATACAAAATACATACATACATACATACATACAAGTGAAGTTAAATAAAAGCTTATAAAATACTTAAATCATTTTAAGTGGGGCCGTTGATAACTGATGAAAATACATGTTCATATAATGTATATATACATATGTATGGATGATATAATAGCTCTGATTCAACACTTTTCGTGTTAAATCCTGTAAAAAGGTCAAACAGCAAAATCACTCTCTGAGTGAGAGTAAAAAGTGAGTAACAGCAAAAAGAACGGGCACAAAAGAAGCATCGGGTAAAATCCTGCAACTTCATTCTCTACACAACTCTCAAAAATCGCTCTCATTTACATGATTTTGGAGTACGGGATCTATTTTCCTGTAACTTCCTGCAAATTCCCGTAAAAACCTGTAAGTTCATTGAGTACTGGATCAGAGCTAATACAAGATTGCACGAAGAGAAGACGATAGTAAAACGAAATGCCAGACAAATGAATTTAGCTTCCCATTTTGCAAACAAAAGATGGTATATTTATGTATTCATGACTTTAACGTAAACCCAGCTACAGATGAAGCAGAACCACTGATTATATTCCGAAAAGAAAAACTAAATTTAGGAATATATACAAATAGAAATGCTCAAACTACAAGCTCAAAAACAGCAACTAATGCAGTGTTTTCAAGATATTTTAACGCTGTTGGTATCATATTTTATCAATTATACCGATAATTTCATGTATTAAAAGAATTAAAAATAAATATGAATAAAAAAATTAAATCAGCAATATGATTAAAATTATCTTTATCGTTTACTTGCGAAGAAGAGTTGGAATCTCAAATGTAAAAATAAACAAAAATAGACGCTAGCAAGTAAAGAAGGTTTGTTAAGTTATTTTTAATAAAATATTAAGTTAAAATATATTTAAATAGCATAATATGTGTAGCAGACAAAAGTAACCACGGTGGCACAGAGATGAGGCTTAACTTCTCCTCGAGTTGCACAATACCGGTTTGAGAATAAAACCAAAAACAAAGATGCCTAGAGGTACAGGCAAAAACGAAGATCAAAGTAAATTTAAACACTTTAATGTAAAGGTGAAGAGGAATATGCAAATATAAAGATAAATATGAAGAAAAGGATGAGGATGAAGATCGATATTGTTATCGATATAAAACTCGATATTCTTATCGATATAATGATCGATATTGCTATCGATAAAATAATCGATATGGTTATCGATGCTGTTATTAATTAAATAACCGCTATTGTAGTCGATATAATAATCAATAAAATAATCGATATTGTTATCGATACAATAATGGATATTGTTATCGGTATAACAATCGATTGAATAATTGATTTTGTTATCGATTTAGTCATTTATATTGTTAACGATATGTACAATAATCGATACTGACGATTGTTATATTTAGCGCTGAATTAATCGGTTTTATAATCGTATTTTTCTATATGTGTATGGATATTGTTATCGGTATTTTTATTGAAACAGTTATCGACAGGGTTACCGATTTAATAATCGGAACATGGAATGTGATCACATTACATGACTTCACATCACATAATATCACATGATATGATGAGACATCACAATATATTACATCACATAATATGATATCACATCACACGATATCACGTGACATGACATCATATGATATGACATCACATTATATAGCATGACATCTCATGACTTGACATCACATGATATGACATGATATGGCATTACATGACGTGGCATCACATGATATGACATCATATGGTATGACATCATATGACATGACATCAGAGGATATGACAACACATGACATGACATCCTATCACATCATATAAAATCACGTCACATCTTATCACGTCATCGCACCTCATCTCATCTACGTGAATAGAAAAGGATATAAGCAAAGATGTGAAAGATAAAAACAAAGAGGAAGACCAAGGTTAAGTTACCGATTTCAAAACCAAAAACACCGTTGGAAAGGTAATTTTCTGTAGATGAGGAGAGTTTTTATAGTTTCGAAATTGGTTGAAAATTTTCGTTTAAAAATTTCCATATTTGTTAATGGTTGTTTTTGCAACCTGCTCAATTCAAGCGTTTCGCATTTTGTTTTACTTCGTATTTGAAATTAAACTTTGTGTTCAATCTCAGGGGATTGATTAGAGCGGCACAGCGTGCACGGAGAAACTAAATCCACAATAACTAAAACCGATTGGGATTTCGTATAATTCAAATAATTTAAATAATTCTTTTATTGAAGTAATTCAACGTATTACTGCAATACAACGACAATTTTGAGCCCGAGTGGCTTATGAAACGGAAAATTGAAAATGCAGGTGCGATGCGGCTGCGGCGGTCGTTACAGAAGAAGTGAAAAAGAATTTTAATTGCGGAGACAGGTCACCCCATGGCTCGCTTACAATAGCAACTATTACAAAGCATTTTTCAAATGTAAATTTACAAAGAAAGGAAAATTCAATCTAATCGAACTGGATTAAGTTAGTGTCCATGTCCTCGACACTTTGAAATAAAGATAAATATGAAGATGGAGAAACAAGTGATAACGATGAAGACAAAAAAAAATGGGCAAAAGTGACGACAAAGAGGAAAATTGAGATAAAGGCGAAAATGGAGACAATGAGAAATACATAAGAATTAGGTTAACAGAGTTTAAATTTTGCGATAGGAATCGAAATAAAATCAGCCATAAAGGTTACTGAAATTTATCGAATCATCGAAGTTTATAATTATCGAAATTTATCCATGCTTATTAAGTTATCGCAACGTATCGAATTATTCAAACTGATCAATGTTTACTGAGTTGTCGCAATTTATAGACACAGAAACTTAGTTGTCCAAATTTACGGGTAGTTATCGAGCTATAAAAACGTGTGAGATTAACGAAATTTGTCAAGTTAAAGAAATGTATCAAGTTATCGATATTTCTTGAATTATCATTATTTATAGACTTAACGAAATATATCGAGATGTCGTAATGCATGGAGGTCTTTCAACTTACAGAGTTATCGATAATTATTGATCTACTGAATTTGGTTGGTTCAACGAAGCGAAGTTTATGGAATTTTCAAATAATATCGATTTATTGAAATTTCAAGGTTATATTAGCTTATCGATTTATCACTGCTTATCGCATTTAATCGTCTTAACAGAGTATAAGGAGTTATCAAAATGTTTAGATAGTTTTCGAAAAATGTGGAAATGTCAAAAGTAAACATTTATAAAGGTATCCAAAGTCTTTACATTTTTGAGTTATCGAAATTTATCGAGCCATCGAATTTCACAGTTATCGAAATTGGTCGAGTTAACGAATTTAGTTGAGTTATCGAATTTTAGTGAAATTCATCGAACTATCGATATGTATCAAATCATTAAAATTTATCGATAAACTTGAATGTATCGGGTCAATTCCAAGTCCTGCCGAAGTCCTCCAAAGACCTTCTCAGATAAAAAAAATTTAGTTACGTTTTAGCAGAAGATTTTCCGGTTAGTTAATTTGTACCGTATAAGTTTTGCTACGTGTTAAGATAGAAAACCTCTCCAAGGCTTCTAAAACTAGAAAAACTGTCGAATTTCGACAGTAACTGGCACTCTGGTTATAATAATTCACTTAAATTATTCAACCTGAATTGAACACATTTTAAACCTCTTTCGTCTGCCACTTATGTTGTGATACATATTCAAAACCATTTCCATTCACTCCAATCTATTCTAATATATATTTTGTAATTTCGGAAACCTGCTTCAGACGTCCCAAGGATTATTTTTGGCTAAAAAATATTTCGATATATAAAGGCGCCGTGGCACCTCCCGTACAAACAGAATTTTTCATACCGAATATCTCTGGAAATGTTCATAGTAGAGTACTGGAACTTGGTGTGGAGATATGGACCACCAAAACCATTGCGCGCCTTTTACTGTAATAAATTCAAGTAAAAAACAAAAAATATTTTCACTTAAATTGGTTTCGTGAAATTTACTTTTAAGGTATTTCGTCTGAAATAAGTCTATGTATATTGGATTTCTGTAGAACAATTATACGCATCCATTTTAAAATTGCCACCAACTATACTATAAAGTTTCTGGGACAGATTCACTGTAGAATTGGATCATTGTTGCCGCCAGGAAGTGAAGAAAAAATGTTGTTCAAATTTATTTCGTTATGAGATTTCAAGAACTTCATCACGGACATAACGCTTTCGTTAGGTTATTTAAGGCGGCAAACGACCTCCAAACCATAATTTTTCCTTTGACAGCCATATTTTAATTCTTCAGATAGCTTGCGTTTAATTAATTTAAATTTGACTTTTCAAATAGGTGGCAACCGTTTTCAAAATATATTCCAACTACAAATTTTTTAAGCCTCTTGACATCCATTTTTTTAATATAATTTTCAAATAAATAACTCCCTTAATTGAAGTTGAATTTGATTTTTTTTAAGGGTGGCCGCCCTCATCCATGAGTAGAGAATGATTTTATATATCTTCATATCAAGTTCCAGTAATCTATCAAAAATATTTCCTGAGAAATGCAGTATGAAAAATTCCGTTTGTATGGGACGTGCCGCGCCCCCCTTGTCTAATCGAGATTAAATGTATCCTATATTTTAAGTGGGGCTAAATGACAGCAGTGTATAAAATTTCATGATGATCGGTACAATAGTTAAAGCGTGAAAGCGTAGCAAACAAACAAACTCACCTTCGGATTTATATTAGTAAGGATATCTCTGATTAACAATTTTTGATTTGAAGACAGTTTTTAGAGTTCTATCAAGTTTGCAGCACAGTGAGATTGTATACCGCTTTTGTTTATTTTTATTTTTTTAATCTGATTAAAAGGTCAAACATTTTGATGAAAATCGTTAAATTTAACTTTGTTTTGTATAAAGTTTTAAAACACGGTTTATATGATTTTATTTTAAGCATGATGATTCAAATAATAAAAAATTTTAACTCAATATATTGTGAATATTTAAAAAAGGAATGGTGTACGCAGACCTTTGCTGTCAAGTGTAGCTTAACTAAATTTTATATTTTGCATTCAATTTTATACGTACGTAGATATGTATAAAAATGACATTAAAAGTTACCAAAAACGACTTTTTTGGAAATAATTTCACAGCTGCCCCATAAACAATGTAGAGAATTACATAATGAATAAACGAAAACAGTTTGTTATTAGTTTTAGGGTCTAAGAAAATCGAATATTACATTTGTGCATCTTTTGTCAGCTTTCACATGACCAGGATGAGTCACATTGATGACAGCAACTAGCAACATATGAGTTTCAACCGTCCAACTCTGTATCCCTTTTGCAGTAGTTCAGAGACAGTTCTGAAATTTATAGCGTGGAACTAGCGCTTTGGCAGACTGTCCCTAAATTTTGCTGTAGGGTATTTATATGTAAACGTACTTTTATGATTTGCCGTACGCATGTGCTTACACATCAAATTTCATGAGTACCTAGTACTCACGCCTTTTTGAAGTGAAACTTCTTACACGAGTTCGGAGATGGTTGCGTTAAATATTTAACACCAAGTCATAAAATCTGTACCGTTCGTTCGATTTTAAAAAATGAGGTGTCACATGAAAGGCCTCGTCCTGCCGGTGTGCAACATAGCTTTAGCTCTTCATAGAACCACATGTTGCCACATGTTAGAAAATCGAATTCAAAATTTCTCTGCCGCAGAGGGTTGCGTTAAATATTTAACACCCAGTCATAATATCTGTATCGTTCGTTCGATTTTCAAAAATGAGGTGTCACATGAAAGGCCTCGTCCTGCCGGTGTGCAACATAGCTTTAGTTTCAAAATTTCTCTGCCGCAGATGGTTGCGTTAAATATTTAACACCGAGTCATAAAATCTGTATCGTTCATTCGATTTTAAAAGATGAGGTGTCAAGTGAAAGGGCTCGACCTGTAGATGTGTAACATGATTTTAGTTCTTTAAAGGGTTGCCATATATACGAAAATCAAATTCAAATTATTTATTAAAATAAATCAAGTATCCCAATATGGGTATCAAAAGAAATGGTTTTGAATAAAGATGAAGATGAAGATGAAGATGAAGATGAAGATGAAGATGAAGATGAAGATGAAGATGAAGATGAAGATGGAGATGAAGATGAAGATGAAGATGAAGATGAAGATGAAGATGAAGATGAAGATGAAGATGAAGATGAAGATGAAGATGAAGATGAAGATGAAGATGGAGATGAAGATGAAGATGAAGATGAAGATGAAGATGAAGATGAAGATGAAGATGAAGATGAAGATGAAGATGAAGATGAAGATGAAGATGAAGATGAA
>NW_016162062.1:34920-36837 GCF_001687245.7 Rhagoletis zephyria | reverse complement strand
ATGAAGATGAAGATGAAGATGAAGATGAAGATGAAGATGAAGATGAAGATGAAGATGAAGATGAAGATGAAGATGAAGATGAAGATGAAGATGTAGATGAAGATAAAGATAAGTAGACTGTTGTGATCGACCTGTAATTATCGAGGGAGATTTCAACGTCAACGTTTTGCTGGCCGAATCTGATGAACTGACAAAATTGTTTAAAAAATAATTTTTACTGGAAATGGTTAATGGTGGAAATGATCCAACAACCAAAGGAGCGGCTACCATTGATGCAGGTTTTTCCAGAAATATTAATATTGAAATAAAACATTTCATATCTTACTTTAGTTACCACGATCTACTAGTTTACATACATATCGTTTTCTCAGCCAAAAATAATAATTAAACTTTGCAGTTGGTTATAAAAAATAAAAAATTAAAGGTCGTTAAAAAAAATTTAAATAAATATGTTTTTTGTATATTAGAAAATATGTACATTTGTATGTATATAGCACATTTCTTTCTTTCTGGTATTTCCTCAATTAAGTTTCACTTCTTCCGCGCGTAGGGACAACACGCACTGAGGTTTTTTTTTAACCAAAGGGTTAGGTTATAAAATATAAAAAATAAAATGAAATAAAAACATAAAACCTTAACAAAATAGGAAATATTGCAAACGTTTATAAGCAACATTTCATAACGGTCAAACCAATCATAGACGTCAAAATTTTATACCAGTTCATATTTAAGAAGGATTAAGTAATAATCATCCGCCGCTGAAAAAGTTTCAGCCCCACGCAACTTAATTCGGCCAAAAACCATTTTTCGTACAAACGTAGTAGCACTTTCGTTTTCATAAAAACATAGAATATAAGGGAGCGATAAACATAGTAACCTTATTTTCTATGATCTTTGGTTATGTTTTTTTCTTTCAAACTGGTAGTCTCGCTGTATTGCAGTCTATTATTCTTGCTACTTTTTTAAGGTTTTTATAATTATTAAGTTTGTTTTTGATGTGTATACATCTCTGGTTTCGGTAGGGGTAAAATTTGCGAAGCTGTAACGCGTCTCCCAGCATAAAATTTTGAAGGGCTTAGCATGTGTATTTCAGCATAAATTTTTTATTTTCATTAGAAGCACCCGGTGTTTGTTTGCCAAATAATTGCATACATTTAGGCATATGCATAGCAAGAGGAAATGCGCTGTAATTGATTACTACTTCCGATTATTTAAACACCGCACGTGCATACGACTTTGTACCTATGTATGTACATAAATATGTATGGACTCATTTGTTGCAACTGGGCATGAATCACGTAACTTTGAAGCGATAATCGTTCAAACGATACTGACAAAACGATGCACAGTGGTTCGGATAGCAGATCTAGCTGGACGAAAGTCAAAATTTGTTTCTTTTTAAAATACTTAGTGGTACTTGGAATACATTCCTGACAATACATTCAAATAGAAATTGCATTTATTAAAGCATTAACATATGAAAACAAACAAAAAAAGGCAAGTAAACGCCGCCTATTTGGGAACTCTATTTTGAAAGCTGAAATTTAACTTAAAAGATTGCTAATTGCACTCACAGATATTTGCATAATTGCAAATTGACTTTATAAACAAAAAATTACACTTATTCCGCTATAGACACAGAGGTGTGTTAAAACAGAAAAATACTTGGAGTTATAAAAACTTTGGTTATGAAAGAGTTAAAAGAAAAATAGTACCTCGCGAATTTTCCGCTTTCTGAAATTCTTCTTCTTATTTGGCGCTGTAACCGCCTAAGCGATTTTGGCCGAGTCCAAAACAGCACGCCAGTCATTTCTCTTCTGTGCTAACTGACGCCAATTGAAAATGCCAAGTGAAGCCAAGTCCTTCTCCACCTGGTCTTTCCAACGCAGAGGAGGCCTTCCTCTTCCTCTGTTACCA
>NW_016162062.1:34242-34800 GCF_001687245.7 Rhagoletis zephyria | reverse complement strand
TGATGTGATGTCATGTAATGTGATCACATTCCATGTTCCGATTAGTATATCGATAACCCTGTTGGTAACTGTGTCGATAAAAATACCGATAACAATATCCATAAACATATAGAAAAATACAACGATTGTAAGATCGATTAATTCATCGATAAATATAACAATCATCAGTATCGATTATTGTACATATCGTTAAAAATATAAATGACTAAATCGATAGCAAAATCAATTATTTAATCGATTATTATACCTATAACAATATCCATTATTGTATCGATAACAATATCGATTATTATTATTGATTATTATATCGATTACAATAGCGGTTATTTAATCAATAACAGTATCGATAACAATATAGATTATTTTATTGATAGCAATATCGATTATTATATCAATTTATCTTTATTTCGAAGCTTAATTTCAAATGTGTAGTGAAGCAACAGGCGAAACATATCAAATTGAACGTGTTGCAGCAACATGTATACACAATTCGAAAATGTTTAAACGACGGTTTTGGCCGTAATTTTCAACCAATTGTGAAACCATAAAAACTCTGCT
>NW_016162062.1:8184-30178 GCF_001687245.7 Rhagoletis zephyria | reverse complement strand
GGTTTTTTTTTAACCAAAAGCGAAAGTAACTACAGGCAACAACGAATCTTCATATTTTGAAAACACTTCAACTGGAGTTATTATATACAAATACATTGACTCAAACAGCCGCTTGGTATTTTTCTAATATTCACAATGTTTTTCAAGTAAAATTTTTTTTTCTTTTTTTGTATAGGAATATTGTGTTATTATCCAACATTTAGACATTTTTACTCTGAATTTTTACAACAATTTTGTGTATGCAGTTTTATCGTCCATGGAATTTTAGTATAATCAACAATGTGCAGCTAAAAATTGCCGTTGGTTTATAAAAAAAATTGCCGCCAGTCTTTTGTGTATTTTTTTTTTCATTTAACAATGTCCATTTCTTCTTTCTATTTAAAGAATCATTTAAAATATTTAGGCAATCAGGATATGTTCACCTTTTATCGGTATCTATGTATGTATGAATGTATATAAAAAGTGTGCATTAAAGCGTCCGAAAATTAACGCAATAACGTTGACAACACTTTTGGAAAGAAATGTATAATATACAGTATATTTTGCTTAGCTGCCTTTATGCTTAAGTGCACATTTAAGATACCTACCCCGATGCATTGGCGATACCTGCCTTAAAAATTGTGCAACTGTTATCAATTATCAAAGAAAGTATTACGTTTAACTGCACTGGCCCTGCAATTACCTAATTTTACAAGCATTTATTTATTTGGCTCATATCGCAGAACAACGAAAATGGCTATCAATTTATGTAGTTATATAGGTAATAAGATACCATTCGAAAAAAATTTCGCTTGCATTATTTTCTACGTAATAAGTGGTTCTCCATTATTTGGTTCCGTAGGGAATCGGATACCTTCCTTCTTGAAGTAGTAAAGAAAACTCGCTTAAGTGCCTTTTTCGGTTAGGTGCACAAGTTTTTCGTGCAAAGAAGGATGTGCAGCTAAGCAAAATATACTGTAAAGCTAACTTCGACAAATAAAGCAGGAACTAAACTTTTGTTTGCTTTTAAAACAAAATAGTTTAACAAAAATCTACCAAAATGATAAAAAATTTACCTTTATACCAACCCAAATTTTGTCTACCAATTTCGGTAATAATTTAGCAAAGTGACAACACTGCCTGTTAGTTTACTTTGTTCATTGTTGTTGTGGAGTAAGCATAATAAAAGCCTGCTTGTAGCCTTTCAGTGCCAATTAGAAACGTTGATTGGCAGTAAAACTCACTTATACCATAGATGCTAATGTACGTGTTTGTAGAAAACGACCGATACAAACTGAAATCGTTTACTTTGGCAAAAGGATAAAAGTCGTAAGGCATGTGGAACGAAACATGATGGTAAATGAAGCCAATTAGTACGTACGACGAAAAATAAACAGAAATGACAGGACAATACGACAAATTTTAGTAATACTACGTGTAGACAGCAGTGATGTATGGCCTTGGTTTGTGAAGGGCAATTTGCAAAACGAGATCAGAGCTGTGGTGTAGTATGGTAGCGCGGCATAAAGAGCTTCTTAATGTAGCAATTAATGCGCTTCGCTGCACTAACAACATCAATGGCAAAATTAAAAAAGAAGAAAACTCGTGAATGATGCTGGCGATAGCTGGAAAAATGGATACTAATGCGAGTTTGTCACTTTGGTAGGTAGCTAGGAGCTGCCGTGAAAGCTGAAAGAGTGCATTGACATTTTTCATAGCAAGGCTTCGAGCCACTGCTGTAGATACTAGAGGTCTGCATCGGAAGACATTTCGCTTCACAGTGAAGTTTTCTAGCGAATACGCTTCCTTCTCTTCCTCTCACTGACAGTGCGGATAGTGAAGAGAAGTATAGTCGCTAAACGTCGAGTAACTAAGTAAAGTACTCGACAATAATATGTTCCGAAAAAGAGAGGCACATAAAAGAGGAGTACTACGTTGTGAAACTTCCGCAAGTAAAAGGTTCCTTCGCGTGAAGTTTTCAAGTATTTTAGGAAGCTTTTGTTTGGGAGATATAAGAAAAGGATATGTCTCATGCACATAAAATATTTTTACGTTTATTTCTATCCGTTTTTTAAATATATACATATTTACATAGATGTAAGTGCATACATTATATATGTATATGTATGTATGTATACACATACGTATGAGTTTCTTTTAAGGCTCAGTTATGCTAAGTTTTCACTGCACAGCATGTCATTTTACGTAGAAATCAAAAATCAACAGACTTTTACATACATATGGAATGCTGTGCGTTGGGTAACCGCTTACACGCAAAGCCCATTTAACAGATTCCTTATATTATAACTACGGTGACCACAAATATATTTTGAAAACGCAGGACAATTTTTCAAAAAATTTACCTACATATAATTGCGTACACATACATATATACATTCCTCGTCATTTGAATAGCGCACCCTTTTTTGGATTTTCTTCCATACAAAGTATGCTTGACAACATTTTTATATGGAAGAAAATGCGCAGCACCGTCAACAAAAAAAAAAAATCGCCCCTTTGTTTGTTTTTTTTCTTTTACATTTCAAAAAAATTTAAAATCGGGTTTAGACGTAGACTATGCTATAGTTCTATAAAAAATTAATGAATATCAAACAAACAAAAGGAAAACTGTAACTACTAAGGACTGTAAGGTGCGCTATTCAAATAACGAGGAGTGTATATTTCTTAATTAGTAATCCAATTTTAAATTTGCTTCATTGGTATTAACCCTTTTGTAGTGAATATTTACAAAATTATAATAAGGCATATTACATATTACTTTACACGAAATATGAACCTCTGTAAAGTAAATTTTTTAGGCAAACGTTGGGTCGCTGGGCACGAAAAAAATACCCATGGTTCCAAAAAAGTGTTTTCGATATTTGTTCGAAAAATATATTTTTTGTACTGTTTTCAGTTATTCGTCAATATCTCATGAAATGACCTACAGTTCGAAAGGTATTGATGGGCCCTTTGCAAAAGTATATAATTTGTGCAGATTGTGATTCGTAACATCTACATTTCTCATCATATTTTCATTTACCTACTGTAAAAAGAAAATGATTGAAATTTCACTTTTTTCGATTTTGGTCGCTTGTAACAGTAATAATTTTCATCGAAATCGGCAAAGTAACTGTAGGTTAAATTACGAAAACGCTTTTTTGAAAAGAAAATTGGCGTGAAAACATTTTTTTTCCTCAGCGATTACCACAAAATTTTTAGAACCGTGCTATTGATATATTTGATTCTGGTCTTCATTTTCTCGTCATCAATTGTCCATAACCGTACAAAATTTAGAACGCATTGACTGGTTGAACCTTCTGGTTCTGGTGGTTTTGCTTACCCTTATGTAGTTATCAATTAGTTTCGACCCTGCTTTTATGTCGATTAGGAAAAGTTAATTTTAAAATATCGAAGAAAATGCGGGACAAAGGCAGGACACTTGGAAAAAATCAGTACATTTTGGGGGTTTTCTATTTTGAAAAACTACGCAGGACAGACTTTTAAATAACAGTACGGTCCTGCAAAAAACAGAACGGATGGTCACCGTAATGATAACTCTCATGCAATGCAATGCATAACTGAGCCTTAAGGTATTTTTATGTCATCGCTCCATATCTACCCTCATACTATGTACATCAAATTTAAATACTGAAACACAATTTTGAATGTCAGCTTTACCGCTTTCGGCAAAAAATACAAATTTTTACATCTGTCTGAAAATAAAGTGAATAAAATATTTAAGTGTCGTAAAATTTTGCAACGCTTTTATCGAACGAAAGTTCAGTACACTTTTATCAAGAGGTAATATTTTTAATAGGGCTGCCACCTGCCTAAAAAGTTAAATCAAATATATTATACATTTGTATGTAATTTCAATAAATTATTCCTTTATGAATATCAAATATTAAAAATTTTTGAATAGCGTTGCCACCTACGTATCTTAAAAGTTAATTTAAAAATATATGTAGTTTTAGTGAATAATTTTATTATGAGTATAATATGAGGACTATTTCTGAAAGCTCTGATCTAGTCAATAGGGTTGTGGGTATCAAATAAGGGTCGCTACCTATCCAGAAAAGTTAAGGCTTTTTGTGCAAGCTTTGACCCGCTCAAATTTATCAACAGGGTTGCCAACTTTCTTCAAATTAATCTTATTTAAGTACATATGCAAGTTAACTAAAATTTTACAGTATGGGGTTCGATCGAAAGGTATCTGGGAATGCCTTAGTTCCGAAATTTTTTGATGTGTATACATCTTTGGTTTCGGTAGGGTTAAAATTTGCGAAGCTGTAACGCATCTCCCAGCATAAAATTTTGAAGGGCTTAGCATGTGTATTTCAGCATAAAATTTTTATTGATGTGTATACATCTTTGGTTTCGGTAGGGGTAAAATTTGCGAAGCTGTAACGCATATCCCAGCACAAAATTTCGAAGGGCTTAGCATGTGTGTTTCAGCATAAAATTTTTATTTTCATTAGAAGCACCCTGTGTTTGCTTACCAAATGGTTGCATACATTTAGGAATATGCATAGTAAGAGGAAATGCGCTACAATTGATTATTACATCCGATTATTTAAACTCCGCACATGCATACGGCTTTGTACCTATGTACGTACATAAATATGTATGGACACATTTGTTGCAACTAAAAAGCAAGGCGAAAATTAAAAAAAATACTGAAATCATTTTAACAGTTGATAACTGATGAACATACATGAATATATGTATGTATAATATGCATATGTATAGATGATATAATAGCTCTGATCCAATACTTTTCGTGTAAAATCCTGGAAGAAGGTCAAACAGCAAAATCACTCTCTGAAGTGAGAGTAAAAAGTGAGTAACAGCAAAACGTATGGAACAAAAAAGCATCGGATAACATCCTGCAACACGAACTGCATTTACATGAACCACAGATTATATTCCGAAAAGAAAAACTAAAATTAGGAATATATACAAATATAAATGCTCAAACTATAAGCTCAAAAACAATAACTGATGCGGTGTCTCCAAGATATTTTAACGCCCTTGAGTAACAAGTATATACAAGTATATTTTATCAATCATACCGATAATTTCATGTATTAAAAGAATTAAAAATGAAAATGAATAAAAAAAAATTAAATCAGCAAAATGAATAAAATTAAGTGAAATTAATGTTTAATTTCTAACCTAACGTAAAGTAAACAAATATTGACGCTAGTAAGGAAAATAGGTTTGTAAAGGTATTTTTAATAAAATATTCAGTTAAAATATATTTAAATGGCATAATATGCGTTGCAGAAAAAAGTGACCACGGTGGCACAGAGAGGAAGTTTAACTTTTCCTCGAATTGTGTGAATAACAAGCACAACCAATTTGACAGCTAACGAGCTTTGATTGAGATTATATTTATATGTAAACGTACTTTTATGCTTTGCGGTTCGCATATGTTTACACATCAAATTTCATGAGTACCTAGTACTCACGCCTTTTTTTTAATAATTTTGGTACCAATGCCAGTTCGTGATCTGAACTTGTTCGGGTTGAGTTCGAAATCAGTTCAGGACCTGTTTGGACTAGTTCATGGCAAATTGGATCCTATTCCAGGTTTATTTCGAACTATTCCGAGACCAGTAGTCCGGACTCTAAACTCCATTTAATTTAATATTTTTATGAGCATAAAAATCATAATAACCAAACGAAAAATGTAAATGGATGTTTTATTTCTAAATAGTCATTACAAGAAAAAATTGAAAACAAAAAACTTTCATTCCCCCTCTTTATGTTTTATTCGCTTGATATAAACAACGTCTATAAAAAATACACTGGTAACTAATTTTCCTGAAACAGAAAATTAGACTAGTGAACCCGGATGGCGCTAAAATGGCAAAATCGTTTCTAAAGAAATTGCACACAATAGGAAACATTTTAAAAAATTGGGAAAATTTTTTGCATCAATTCACCCTGTACTTCTAAAAAAAAGTTCTTACTTCAAAAAATAAAACCTTATTGCACATCTACAGATCAAGGTGTTTAATTTGACATCTAATTTTTTAAATTCGAAAGAACGGTGCAGATCTTTCACAAAAAAGCCGTGAGTACTAGGTACTCATGAAATTTGATGTGTAAACATATGCGTATGGCAAAGCATAAAAGTACGTTTACATACATATAAATATAATCCCAATCAGAGCTCGTTAGCTGTCAAATTGGTTGTGCTTGTTATTCACACGACTCGAGGAAAAGTTAAACTTCTTCTCTGTGCCACCGTGGTTACCTTTGCAAGCTTTTATTTAACTTGGTCATCCCGCGGAAATTTCTAATCGATTTTAAACTAACTTCCCGACAAGGTAGGGAGTTCCAATCACGATGACAATGCAATTTAAAATATAAGTTAATTCCCTAGATGGTCCAGGGGTCTTGATACAAAGGCGGTCAAAACATAGTAAAATTTATGGCTTAAAGAGCGTAATTTGCCAAAGAACTTAAAAACGCTATCAATTTGTTAAAGCTGCCGGCGGCAGTAAATAATAAGTATAGTTTCATGCGCTAGTAAGTGAAATACCGGAAATTGGCTTGAACAGTGCTTAAAATTGCCAAACTGTTAAGTTTTAGGCACTTCTGTTAAGAATTACATTATCTGATTTTCTCACACAGGGAGTTAGTGAAATACAGAGATACAATAAAAGCCACGCATAATTCACATGTATGCATATTAAAAGTGTACACACATAGATACTTCTACTATCCCGCAGGCGAAAAAATTTCAGTTAGTACGATCAGGGCTGCCAACTATACATAGCTATAGAGTGCCATATTGAGGATAAAAAAGTGCCAAAATGTGCCAAATATAAAAAATAAGAGTGCCAAAAAGGTGTAATTGTATTTAGTTCTTCTCATTTAGCATTAAAATTAGAAACACATTCTAAAACAAAAGTCCAATGCAAAGTAGTAAGATAAACCAGGGCTCGAATCGTAACATCCGTTCACGGATCCGTAACGGCACGAAAGAAAATTACGTGATACGTCAGGCAGTATAAGCTGAATGGGACAAAGAGTACGTTCACGTATGTCATAATCCTGAAAAGGTGTTTTTACGTGACGAGCAGTACGATATCGTATGTGACGTTTCGAGCCCAGTTGTATACACTATAGAAATTAGAAAATTTTCGTTTGACAAAAAGAAGTACACGCAAAGGATTTCACAAAAATGTATTGAAATATTATTATTTTTCAAAAGTGCCAATTTGGCACAAATTGGAAAAATTAAGTGCCATTTGAAGTAAAATACGGACTAAAATGGCACGGTTTGAGCCAAGTTGGCAGCCCTGAGTACGATGTATTTCTTCGGAATACTGTTAAGGCAATGTGGATAATGCTGCATAGTAATGTGCTATGGGATGGTAAAGGTAAACGGAAAATAATTGTCTATAGTTAACATACCGAAGTGGTCAAAAGGCGTAGGGCCCGTTGTTCAATGTCTGATTAACACAAATCGGAGGTAGAAGTTCCAGTTAAGTAAAACGACTGCTTTATCGATCACACATTACATGCATGATGTCGAAATCGTCGATAGTGTAGTGGTAGTTCCCACTGGGAAAATAGGTAAGCACCTTGCGAGGTAAGCCATGTTTTCTTTCAGTTTTTAGTACCAAAATTGTCATCATGGCCAATGTCATCTACTAGTAAAGGGCAAAATGAACACCTCCGAAGACACATTACGTTGTCAGTTGCAAAATAACGTGCAGCCGAAGTTATTTCCAAGCACCGAACTACTCCGAGCGACTGCTCTGCATTACCAGTAACTTACTTTGTAAAGCGGCTCAGAAGTATGTCTGATACCAAATGTACATTCTAAATTCCTACTTACATAAGGCGGCCATGCCTTTGTAAAAGTAAGGGACGTTCGGCAGGGAAATGGTAATGACTGCCAGGTGAAGAGTAAGTTGCTAATAAGGTATTATTACGTGCTCCTAATTCCCACTGGGTTATAACCAGACATTGAACAACCGGTCCTTAGCTTAGGTGAAAATGCTTCAGTTTAAGATAGACTTTACATTAAAACAACTTTTCTATTTAAAGGAACAAAATAAAATCTTTAAATGAGCTGTTTTCATTATAAAGGCTTGCTCAAGCAGCAGCGGCATCCCAGCAAGAACGACCTAACGCATTCTCCAATACACTTACAAATTTGTCAATAAAAACCAACACATTTGCATATTAGCGATATCTATATGCCATTCTTTACGTTATATAACACGTTATTAATCGCATAATAATATTTGATTGAAAAGAGACAACTACATATAGTATAATATAAAAGCGAATTCCATGGGAAAGAAAGAGAAAACTACTCACACTTGAAACGATTATGCGTTAGATTTCTCCAGGAGCCCTATGTAAAATGATGGAAAGCTTTTGAATTTCTCACAAAAACTTTTTGTAGTACTAGGCGTATATAACGCATTAGTTAACAGATAGGGTTCTTACTGGGATGGTACTACGCGGTATAACTCCGTATGGCATGTTCTCTCATGTATGGATATACATACATACATTTGTATGTAGTTAACTTACATACATATGCCTCCACAGAATGCTATATATGTATTCTTTCAATACTAGATATAAATACTACTTCTTTCGAAATCAGGTATGCTTTTCTTATATATGTAATTGTGTATAAATTTCCAAAAATCTCCAGATACAGAACAAACATAAAATCTGAATGTAGCTTTAAATTTTAATGTTTTCGCAGCTCCCTACGTTTGTCTTCATCTTAAGCAGGCATCACTCGTTTTGTACCTTTTGGCAGGTACAGAGTGGTGTTGTTCGGAAATTTTTTTTATTGAGCTGAACTCAAATTTCTAGACAACAGCACTCTGTGACTGCCAAATTGTACAAATCCGTACAAATGTACAAAACGTGTGATCTTCGATTAACAGCTTTTTTACAGCGTTTTCACTACTGCTAGTGATAGCAGAGCGTAATTTGCCGGCGTAATTAAGTAGTATAGTTTTAGGCACTGGTATGATAGATTCTGTTGTGAATTGCTTGGTAAGATAAAATACCGGAAATTAGTTTGAATGAATCAGTTGTTAACCTTGTGATATTTCTATACGAATTTCTGTAGAGCGCCTACCGGGTGTGTGGTTTGTACTTGAACTGAACGCTTAAATTAAATAAGACACCGATTTGTTTCGTAAAATTTTTTCTCTACCTGTACTCAACGTGTTTTGCGCAGTCTAAACAGATGATCGAAAAGATTTGCGCCGCTTATATTAAATGTACTATGCTCATAAATGGAGAGGCAGCCCTTAATAAAAATATTATGTCCTGGTTATATAAAATAAAACTAAAAAGTTCAAAATAAGATAATATAAAAAAATATTTTTGATGTGTATACATCTTTGGTTTCGGTAGGGGTAAAATTTGTGAAGCTGTAACGCATTCCCAGCAAAAAATTTCGAAGGGCTTAGCATGTGTGTTTCAGCATAAAATTTTTATTTTCATTAGAAGCACCCTGTGTTTGCTTACCAAATGGTTGCATACATTTAGGAATATGCATAGTAAGAGGAAATGCGCTACAATTGATTATTTATACTCCGCACATGCATACGGCTTTGTACCTATGGACGTACATAAATATGTATGGACTCATTTGTTGCAACTAAAAAGCAAGGCGAAAATTAAAAAAAATACTGAAATCATTTTAACCGTTGATAACTGATGAACATACATGAATATATGTATGTATAATATGCATATGTATAGATGATATAATAGCTCTGATCCAATACTTTTCGTGTAAAATCCCGGAAGAAGGTCAAACAGCAAAATCACTCTCTGAAGTGAGAGTAAAAAGTGAGTAACAGCAAAACGTATGGAACAAAAAAGCATCGGATAACATCCTGCAACATGAACTGCATTTACATGAACCACAGATTATATTCCGAAAAGAAAAACTAAAATTAGGAATATATACAAATATAAATGCTCAAACTATAAGCTCAAAAACAATAACTGATGCGGTGTTTCCATGATATTTTAACGCCCTTGAGTAACAAGTATACACAAGTATATTTTATCAATCATACCGATGATTTCATGTATTAAAAGAATTAAAAATGAAAATGAATAAAAAAAAATTAAATCAGCAAAATGAATAAAATTAAGTGAAATTAATGTTTAATTTCTAACCTAACCTAAAGTAAACAAATATTGACGCTAGTAAGGAAAATAGGTTTGTAAAGGTGTTTTTAATAAAATATTCAGTTAAAATATATTTAAATGGCATAATGGGCTGTTTTTGCTTACGCGTAAAAGCACATTTAGCGCATTTAACTCTAAATGTACATTTATCCATACAAAATTCGTCACCTAAATGCAACTAAATGCAACTCCATTTTTGCATTAAGAATCTAAATGCTAAAAGCAACCCTGTGATCTTCCAAAATTTCCACGATTCGAACATGGTTTAATGAGAAAAAGTGGCAACATTGCATTTTCGAGTATACAGTGGCTAGCTGCGTTTCAGTGATCGCCGATCGAGATTTCAATTATTATTTTACATTATTTGGATAAAGAAAAGTTAAGAAAATTCAATATCGATGTGATGCTGATAGAAATCTGGATCAATTTGTGATCAATAATGTTTGTTTTGTTTCCTAATTAAGTGAAGAAATTTTAGTTGACAGCACCGACAAATGAATAAAACAAAAACAAATGGTCGGTCATGGTTAAAACAATTCAAATTTTTGTATTGAAGTTTTGGTTTAAAATATATTTTTTCCTTTTCAGTAGGGTTTTTGCACATTATCTTTTCCGTGAGAATTTATCGTAATAGATACGGATCTGAATAAGCGACTGGAACACGGCTGTTTGTCAAAAGCATACGATTTCGAACTCGCGTAAATGTACATTTGCTAAATGCTGTAGCATGAACGCTCTTCGAAAACATATGTTCGAAAGTGCTAAATGTTGCATTTTAAATGCAGCAAAAACGCTGCATAATATGTGTTGCAGAAAAAAGTGACCACGGTGGCACAGAGAGGAAGTTTAACTTTTCCTCGAGTTGTGTGAATAATAAGCACAACCAATTTGACAGCTATCGAGCTTTGATTGAGATTATATTTATATGTAAACGTACTTTTATGCTTTGCCGTTCGCATATGTTTACACATCAAATTTCATGAGTACCTAGTACTCACGCCTTTTTTTTTAAAACAAGCTTTTATTTAACATGTGCACGAAAAGGAATAAAATAAAGTAGTGTTACAAAAGATTTTTTAGCAAGAAAATTTTGTTAAAACTGCACTAAAATTAATAAAATAAAATATGTTAAGCTTTCGTTAAAGTTACTAAAGGCCAAATAGTGAAAGGCGTTACTCAAACTCTAATGAAAATTGTTGAAATAGTAAGCTCAAATATTAGTCTGGCAACATTGTAACTTGTATATTTGTAGCCTTAAGAATTTTGATGTACATACAATTGAAGTTAGTCCTTATTAAACCATCAAGCGAGTAACACTGTGATTCATTTATACGGAACTTTGCAACAATGGTTATGGGCCCAGCGCCCTGGTGAAATAATTTGTGAGTAATAAAACCATCCGTGCGAGAAGCTATTTAAAGACAAGAACGCTACCAAATTAAAAAACAAAAGCTCGTTTGTGTTGTACGTAACGTGCGCGAAAAACATTAAGCAAAAAAAAAAAATAAAATAAAAAAGGGGGTGTGCACCAGCAAATTGAAAAACTTGGGGAGGACAATTATGACGCGTGGTCTGGGTCCGTTCGAAGTGTCCTCATAACGACAGATTTATGGAATATCGTATGCGGAACATATGTGAAGGCAGAGGGAGCCACCCCTGAAGAAGTGAAAAAGTGGGAAACGGCTGACCACAAAGCGTTGGCATGTTTAATTCTAAACATTAAACCGACGCAGTTGATGCACATAAAGACGTGCACAACCGCTGCAGAGGCATGGCAAAAGTTGCGCGACATTCATTTGCCAGTTGGTCCGGTGAAAAAAAATTCAGCAGTATCAAAAACTGTTACGTTTAAACATACAGCATGGCGAAAATGTAGTTCGGTATGTGAGTGGGTTTGTCGCAACGGTCGACAAATTTGCCGAATTAGAAATTCAAATAAACGACTAGCTAAAAGTAGTTATGTTGCTTTCCAGCCTTCCCAATTCGTGGGAAAACTTCGTTTCCGCGATTGAGACGCGCGACAGGCTGCCCACGTTCGAAGTAGTCAAAGCAATAATGTTAGAAGAAGGAGCACGTAGACAAGAAAAAGATGATCGAGAATGCAGGTAAGCTGTTTACACACACACAAATAAATTCGCAGCACAAAAGCAACACGATTGTCGCAGCATAAACGACGGACAGAGCGATTCCAAAGTAAAACCGAAGAAGGAGCAAGACAAACAGCGTTTTAAAGGGAAATATTTTAATTGCCAAAAAGCAGGTCATCGCGCAAGTGAGTGTGGAAACAAGAAAGAGGGTGTAAAGACAGAAATGCGAAGTGAAACAGAATAATCTTCAAATCATCTGATGTACGGAGGCAGCGATACTAAACAGAAAAAGGTAAAATGTTGAGTTGATATTGGCGATACCTCACACATATGTTGTGACAAAACTTTGTTTACATCTTTCACTGAGAAAGATAGGCGTGTCATGTTAGCTGTCGAGACGTTTATTGAATCGCACGGTATAGGTTCAGTAGTGCTAAAAAGAGAAAACAGTAAAATTTTGTTACACGATGTTTTGTTTGTCCCATCTTTGCTTATGAATTTTCTATCAGTGAGCAAAGCAGCACAGTATGGGAATACGACAATATTCAAAAACAACGTTGCAATAGTAAAAAATAAACAAGAAGAAGTAGTGCTGCAGGCAGAGGGACTGAACAATTTGTATTTGTACTATGATAAAAAGCAAACTAGTGGTGTTTATTTATTAAATTATTGCTCATTAGCAGAAAAGTGGCATAATCGCTAGGCAACCTAAATATGCAAAATTCAAAGCAATTAAATGACAGTGATCTTGTGCGCGGTATGAATGTGCAGAATATGCCAACGAAAATAAACTGCGATACATGCAGTCAGGCAAAAATATGTCCTTTGCCTTTCCTGCAAAGAAATGTGCGAACCGCGAATGGAGTGCTAGAGCTAGTGCATTCAGATGTGTGTGGCCCCATGAACATAAAATCGTTAGGCGGCAATAGATACGATTTTTCACGCAAAATTTTTGTTTATTTTATGCAAAATAAAAGTGAAGTTCTAGAAAAATTAAAATCATTTAAAGCTTATGTCGAGTGCCAAACGAGCCGCAAAATTAAATCTTTGCGCAGTGATAACGGCAAAGAATATGTAAACAATGAATTTAATGACTTTTTAGTAAAATGCGGTATTAAAAGACAATTAACCGTGCCGTATACCCCTCAGCAAAACGGTGTTGCTGAGCGGGCTAACCGCACTATTGCAGAAATGGCAAAAAGTTTGCTTATACATGCAAAGCTAGAAGAGTTTTTGTGGGCGGAGGCGGTTCAAACCGCCGTGTACTTGCGTAACCGGTGCCCAACGCAGGCCTCGATGGGAAGACTCCATTTGAGGTGTGGAAGGGACGAAAACCTTCAGTTAAACATTTGCGAATCTTTGGCTCACGAGCCTTTGCGCTAGAAAAGACAGTTAAAAGCAAATTTATGGCAAAAGGTAAGGAGTTCATATTTGTGGGTTACTCCTGTACAGCGAAGGCGTATCGATTATATGATCGCCAAAAACGCAGAATGATCGAGCGGCGTGACGTTAGGTTTACAGAAGGTGAATTTGGTGCGCGTGTTTCTACTGAGCATGAGTCTTCAGAACGAAACGACGACTTTACAACAAACATCATTCGCCTTGAGTCTTATGAAGCTCAAGAGACAGAGCGCTAGCCATCCAATGATGCTGAGGTTGAACAACGTGCAAGCTACGACTCCGGCGATGAAGAGGACGAGTTTGCCACCGCCAGCAGTTCTGAAGAAGAGGACAATGGCAAGAAGATCAACGTGAAGCAGGTATGTCGCATTCCGAACATGCAAATGTAACGCGGGGTGGGCCAGGTAGGCCAAAACAACTCCGCACAGGTCAACCAGGTAGACCTAAAAAGCAATATAATTTAAATTACATCGAAGATTTGGAAACACCACAAACTGCAGCAGAGGCATTGAGCGGCCAACACGCGCAAGAGTGGCAAAAATCAATGCAAACCGAGTATGACGCACTTATTGCAAATGGTACGTGGTCATTGGTTGAGTTACCTGAAGGGCATAAAGCCATTGGTTCCAAATGGGAGTTTCGCATCAAGCGGAATGTCAACGGCGATATCGAGCGATTTAAATCTAGACTAGTTGCCAAGGGTTGTGGGCAGCAGTTAGGAGTCAATTACTGGGAAACGTTTTCCCCAGTAATTTGCTATGAGACTATACGAATGCTATTTGCTATTGCTTCATCTATTATTTTTTTATTGCCCAAATAATAGACATAAGAACGATTATAAGAAATGTAAACATAACAAAACTGTCAAAGCTAAACTTCAAAATGGGGGGGATTGCCAGATGAATGTACGTAACCAATAGTTATTCAAGACACGAACCATCATATCGGTATAGACACGAATCATCACTCACCTCTCATCACCCCTCAGTGGAAATTAATAGAGCCAAAAGGTGCCGTCACATTCCTTCCGGCAAATCCCCAGCCACGTTGTTGCGTAGAATAAAGAAGTTGTGAGCATCAAATCCGGACTATTCATTTAACAGCAATTGAGTCACCATAAGCCGGTAATACAAAATCATTACATGTAAGTCAACCACTTTCTTGCCACCATCCATTGGAAACGAGCTATCCATCAACAGTAAATAAAGATTCCTGTTTGGACCGACAAACCAAAGTCAAGCAAATCATGCTGCAGAAAAACCGCTACATATGCATCAAGTTGACATCTCCAACGCATACCTAAAGAGCAAGCTTCATGAAGACGAAAGGCAATATACGGGCTAAAACAATACGGCCGCGTATGGAACAACACACTCGACGAAGTTTTGAAAGACATCGGCTTTAACAGGTGCAAGAACGAGCCCTGCTTATACGTTAGTCAGCATCAGCAGCAGTATAGTTATATCGCGGTTTACGTTGGCGACTTAATCATCATGAGTCCTAGTGAAACCTATATAGCAAGAATCAAGAAGAAGATCGCTTCGAAATTCCAAATGCAAGATGGCGGTGCTATACGATACTTCCTTAGTTTGGAAGTGCAGCATAAAATCCAGTACAGCATATTTTGCTTAGCTGCCCATCCATCTTTGCCCGAAAAACTTGTGCGCTTAACCGAAAAAAGCACTTAAGCGAACTTTCTTTACTACTTCAATGAGGAAGGTATCCGAATCGCTATGAAACCAAATAATGGAAGAGTACTTACCACGTAGAAATTACTGCCGGCGAAATTTGATGATGATATGATGATATCTTATAATCTAAATAACTATATAAAATGTTAACCGATTTCGTTATTCTACTAGATGAGACAAATAAATAAAAGCTTGTAAAATTAGGGTAAGTATACAGTCCAGTGCCAGTGCAGGTAAACGTAATACTTTCTTTGATAATTGATAATAGTTGCAAGTTTTTAAGGCAGGTATCGCTAATGTGCAGGTATGTTAAATGCATCTATCGGAGCAGTTTTCTTATAAATGTTAAAAATAATGCCGCTGATGCCCATTTCGGGGTAGGTATCTTAAATGTGCACTTAAACATAAAGGCAGCAAAGCAAAATATACTGTACCAATCCTTAGTCGGTTCTCTTATGTACCTAGCAGTGCTAAGTCGGCCTTATATTTTACACGCTGTGAGCACGCTGTCTCAGCGCAATACTAATCCGCATGCTGAGCATGAAACCGCAGCAAAACACGTTTTTAGATATCTATCTGGTACGGTAGATTTGAGCATCGTATATTGAAAATCTGATGAGCCCGTGAAGGGATTTGCCGACGCAGATTAGGCCAACGACCCCAACGACAGGCAGTCATATTCTGGTTACGCATTTTATTTGGGAAGCATCGCTTTCTCGTGGGCTTCCACAAAACAGAGCGTAACAGCATTGAGTAGCACAGCTGCCAAAGAGGCAGTCTATTTAAGCAGATTACTGGCTGAGATTGGGTGGTCCAGTACAAACCCCATGATACTATATGGCGACAACATTAGTGCGCAACATATTGCACGGAACCTCATCCATCATAAGCGTACTAAACGTATTGATATAAAATATCATTTTATACAAGAAAAAGTAAAGTCAAATGAAATTAAATTAGAACATGTTTCGACTGATAAAAATGTTGTCGACGTTTTAACTAAAAGCCTTAGTAAACAAAAACATTGTAACTTTGTTAAATTACTTGGATTAAAATAATTTTTGTAAAAGAAAATATATCAGCTTAAGAAAAAGTGTTGAAATAGTAAGCTAAAATATTAGTCTGGCAACATTTTAACTTGTAGATTTGTAGCCTTAAGAATTTTGATGTACATACAATTCACGATTGAGAGAATACAAAGGTTGCGCCGATCTCGGACCGCTATTCTTCTCTTAACGAATTTGACAGAATCGTTGTTTGCATGACGTCACACTGGTGCAACTTGTTTACGTGTTCCTTGCAACATTTTTTCTTCTTCTTCCATTCTTGCTCACGTTTTGGCATTTCTCTCTCGTAATTGCACCAGTGTGACGTCACACAAAAGTTATTCTCAAAAATCCTCTCTGATCGGCGCAATCTTGTATTCTATCATTCTTGCATACAATTGAAGTTAGTCCTTATTAAACCAGCAAGCGAGTAACAGCGTGTTTCATTTATACGGAACTTTGAAACAAAAATTACTCACAATTTGTACCGAAAAGCTTGTCGGCGAATGCAGTGTGCATGCATAAATGGTTAGGTATATGTGTGTATGCAGATATGTTTGACCTTTTTACAGGATTTAACACGAAAAGTGTTGGCTATTATATCAGCCATACATATGTACATAGATATACATTTATATGAACATGTATGTTCATCAGTTATCAACGCACCCAGTTAAAATGATTTCAGTATTTTTTAAATTTTCGCCTTGCTTTTTATCGATATGCGTAAAACATATGTATACATACATATGCGTAAAACCATGCTACGAATATCAAAACCACTTGCAAAAAATTAGTTCATACATATCGTCACCTGAAATGTAAAAAGACGTAACAACGTCGTAACTGAAATGGAAAAAGTCGTGACTAATATATATTCTTTTTTTCATAAAATGGTGTGGGAGTTGTATTTCGATGAAATCCATCATATCAATCAAAAACTGAGTTTTTATTTTTTATTAGTTGCGACTTTTTGTATTTCAGCGACGATGTTTGTTACGTCTTTTTGACGATATGTATGTACATACAATCTTATATATGCACATATGTATACATATAGGTACAAACCCAGCCAGAAAAAAATCCGAAAACCAATCCGAAAAACGACAAAAAAGTGGATGAAGTGCGGATTTTTGTCCGTTTACTGATTCCATTTTCGGATACTTTGACGATCCGTTTCCCACTAAAGTGTGCGGCAGAAATGTATTTACAGACAACTACCAAAAATTGTTTGTGAAAATGATACGTTTTCGGCTGTTTTTTATGAAATTAGTCTGATTGAATTTTTCGTTTAATACGCTTTCCTTCTGCACTTCACAGATACTTTTTCATGGTTCAAAAGAAATAAAAAAAGGCGTGAGTACTAGGTACTCATGAAATTTGATGTGTATACATATGCGAACGGCAAAGCATAAAAGTACGTTTACATACAAATATAATCTCAATCAATGCTCGTTAGCTGTCAAATTGGTTGTGCTTGTTATTCACACAACTCGAGGAAAAGTTAAACTTCTTCTCTGTTCCACCGTGGTCACTTTTTTTTGCCAACACATTTTAGGCCATTTAAATATATTTTAACTGAATATTTTATTAAAAATACCTTTACAAACTAGCGTCAATTTTTGTTTACTTTAACATCTGACAATAACAGATTAGGGAGTCAAGCTCGAAAATTAGGATAATATTTTTATATATAAAGGCGATTCAGTTACACACATACAAATGTGGGTTAGGTTAGAAATTAAACATTAATTTCACTTAATTTTATTCATTTTGCTGATTTAATTTTTTATTCATTTTCATTTTTAATTCTTTTAATACATGACATTATCGGTATGATTGATAAAATATACTTGTATATACTTGTGACTCAAGGGCGTTAAAATTTCTTGGAAACACCGCATATAGGTAGATTTTCAAGTTTTATGCGGCAAAAAATATTTTATTGCCTCTATCTACTCAAAATTGTTTATCAAATGTAAAATTGAAATAATTTGTATCACAGATAGGTTATACTAATCAAATATATATATTAGCCAATAATTTACAATTTAAATATATTGACTACCTTTATTTATAAAATGTGTGTTCACTATCATTGGTTAATTAGTTTTCGCTTTCAGAATCTTCGCTGGCCTCAAACTATTCCTTTGTCACATCTTTGACAACGGATTTAGAGGGTAACAGCAGCTTTATTGTGTCTGGGGAAAACGATTTGATATTTTTTCTTTTTTTGGTCATGAACCGAAATACTGCTTAAAAAAGAGTCCGAGCTCATCAACAGCCGGTTATATATGTCACGGTTATGGGCTGTTTTTGCTTACGCGTAAAAGCACATTTAGCTCATTTAGCTCTAAATTCTACTCTAAATGTACATTTATCCATACAGAAATTCGTCACCTAAATGGAACTAAATGCAACTCCATTATTGCATTAAGAATCTAAATGCTAAAAGCAACCCTGTGATCTTCCAAAATTTCCACGATTCGAACATGGTTTAATGAGAAAAAGTGGCAATATTGCTTTTTCGCGTATACAGTGGCTAGCTGCGTTTCAGTGATCGCCGATCGAGTTTTCATTTATTATTTTACATTATTTGGATAAAGAAAAGTTACGCCAATTCAACAGCGATGTGATGCTGATAGAAATCTGGATCAATTTGTGATCAAATCTGTTTGTTTTGTTTCCTAATTAAGTGAGGAAATTTTAATTGAAAGCACCGACAAATGAATATATACACAAACAAATGATCGGTTATGGTTAAAACAATTCAAGTTTTTGTATTGAATTTTTGGTTTAAAATGTATTTTTTCCTTTTCAGTAGGGTTTTTTGCACATTATCTTCTGCGTGAGAATTGATCGTAATAGATACGGATCTGAATAAGCGACTGGAACACGGCTGTTTGTCAAAAGCATACGATTTCGAACTCCCGTAAATGTACATTTGCTAAATGCGATAGCATGAACGCTCTTCGAAAACATATGTTCGAAAGTGCTAAATGTTGCATTTTAAACGCAGCAAAAACGCTGCATTACATACTTCACGAGAAAACTTACGGGAATAATTTTCTCGGTAGTGTTTTGTTGTGGGCCTCTTGAGCCTCCCCGATAATTGTCCTATTGTTAATAAGGAATTAGTATCTTGTGCATTGTGGGTGTCATAGGATGCCATGCCGTCGTCGATTCGCCACTTCTCGCTCGCTATGTTTGAGTTCCGGTCGCTTAACGAAAAATGTTGCATGTGAAAGCAACAACAAAGTTAGCTAGCACGGATAGACGATAGCAAGTTTGGTTGTACCTCATTGAGTTCGTTCGTTTGGCCACTTGCTAACTGATGGCGAATCGATAACGGCTAATAATCAATTGTAGCGCATTTTCTCTTACTATGCATATGCCTAAATGTATGCAACCATTTGGCAAGCGAACACAGGGTGCTTCTAATGAAAATAAAAATTTTAAGCTGGAATACACATGCTAAGCCCTTCGAAATTTTGTGCTGGGATATGCGTTACAGCTTCGCAAATTTTACCCCTACCGAAACCAAAGATGTATACACATCAATAAAATTAGGAATTCGGCACCTTCTGGAAGCTAACAAATAGCGGCACACTCCTCTGCACGCTCAGCCACTGCCGACTACGCATGCATGCTTTCAAATGTTTAGCTTGAGCAAATAAAATACAATTATTGCTTTCAAATGACATAATCTTTTTCGATCGATTCAAACGTTTTCCGGATACAAAAATTGATGATAACTGTAGGAGTTTTTCTATGCATTTTCGGATCCGGAAATATAACTAAACTGCACTGTCGCCAAAATTTACGTTTCTTTGCTGGCTGGGAAGCCGTATACATACATGCTCTGAGTTTGCATAATCGGAAGTATTAATCAATTGTACCGCATTTCCTCTTACTCTGCATATGCCTAAATATATGCAACCTTTTGCAATAGCAACTAAATACAAGGTACCTCTAATGAAAATAAAAATTTTCTATTGCAATAAACATGCTAAGCCCTTCGAAATTGCCTTCTGGGCTATGCGTTACAGCTTCGCAAATTTTATCCCTACCGAAATCAAAGATGTATCCACATCAAAACAAAAAATTAAACCTTAGTAGATTTCTGCAGGTCAATCCCTAATTTCACACCCCGTTTTTGAAAATCGAACGAATACAAATTTGTTGGCATTAAAAAAATGTCTACGCGTGTTATAAGTAGAATCCAAACCCATAAAGAGAACATAAAACTTCACGTGCAGTTTGACACTCCTATGTGAAGTTTCCATATACTACGTTCAGTTTGCTTGATACTTAAATATGTGAGCATAGCGGAGCACATATTTGGTGAAGGAGAGCGCCGTCGAGTAACATCGTTCTGATACGCTCATTTGGGATATTCTCTATTTTTGTTCCTTTTTTTTTGGGTACCCCAAGCATGTGTTCCTATTTTTCGAGTGAATGTGAGAAGTGCAGTGCTCTCTACTAGATACGTACGTTGGTGGTTAAAAATGCTAGCTTTTGGTAAAATAAGTTGAAATGATCATTGAAATTCAATTAGCGTAAAAATCACCAGCTGTTAAGCGTTCACCACATAATTATTTAATTAAAAGTCTAAGAGAATTGGCATATGAAACCGCCGCAGGGAAAAAGATGTGGCAAAGATGTTTATGCGAAAGTGAGAAATTAAAATTTTATATAATTTTGGCGATAAAACAAAATCTTGAAAACTACGTACAATTCCAGGAAAATTTTCCAAAGAAACCATTCGTTGGATTAGTGCGCAAACGTGCTAAGTCAATTTTTTTACTTTTTCAAGTGGGACAAAAAACCGTCTAACTTTTTTTGTTTTTAATATTTTCCTAATCTGTAAATGCAGTTTTCTGACTTAGTTCATCTTGTTTCAGTACCAATAATCGGCCAACTTCAAAATAAAGCTCTTGCAGACTTATACGCTCTTTTGGGACTTAACTTTTTTTCTCTTTATGATTTTGTACTTTTAATGTGGACTTAGCACATACATATTTTATCAACCTGTTTTTCATTATTTTTTTTTATTGTTAAAAGAATTAGTTGCTTATTTTAAACATATTTTATTGCTTTAAAATGAATAATATATAACTATTTTAAGTCGCAAATTTATGTACCATTTATAAAGGAAAATACTTAAAAACAAGTAAAGAAGTATAAGTTTGGGCGAAACCGAAATCTATATACCCGGCGTAGGTATCAAATATTGTCGTTTCAACTTTCTCTAAATTACCTTTGCACGATAAGTAGGGATGCTTTTTCCGATTTCAAACATTTTCGATAATATGCTGAGTTAGACTCAATGATATAATTGAACCAAATTTGGTAGAAATCGATAAAGTGTTTACCGAGATACACCTTTGTAGTCATAAAATGGGCCACGCCCAATTCTTAAAAGTCTATAGCAGTCTTGTTTGTTGTTAAGAGATTGCTGTAAGTATTAACTTGGAGTAAATTAGTGTTCTCCGTTTTTGAAAAAATAGTTTCCGTACTTCTGAAATTTACCGTTAGATATACGGGAAGCGGGTGTAATTTTGGTCCGATTTCAATCATTTTGAACGAA
>NW_016162062.1:0-2708 GCF_001687245.7 Rhagoletis zephyria | reverse complement strand
TATGTGGTCTTGGGACTCTCTTATTTTTTTCAACGCCCTCTCCTGCACTTTAAACTCTTTGTTTAGCTTATCTATTATTGTAGTTAAGTTGACAGAAGAAGTTTCGTTGTCGCTGGAATCGCTTGAAGTTAAATCTTTTTCTTTGTTATTATGTTTTTTATTTGTTCTGGTTTTTGGCGCCATTTCTTACTTTTCTATCGCCGTCTTTCGTAGTGTTACTTGTTTAACCAAAATTGTAATTTCTTTTGTGTTTGCAAACTAACAAACAAGAAAAAAAATGTGGTGCACAAATCACTTTAACAAAAGGAGGCACTTGAGTTTTTATGTTTTTGTGGTTTTCTAAGTTTTTAACTGCCTTTATTCACTTTAAATTTAATTATTTTAACTAAGCTCTGCTTATTGCATCCTCTCACTTCAACTGACGTTTAGTTACGTCATCTGTGCCCAAAGAATAAATATCTTTTGAAGAAGCTGCTGCAAAAAACAAAGCTTGTAAAGATTTATTAAGAAAATAATTCAACATCAGTTCTACTTACAAGATTTAGTAACAGAAAAAAATTACTGAGAAGTTAAAAAAACGTCCGAACGTCAACAGGATACAAAAACGTCCAAATGACGTTAAAAACGGCAACCTGGCAACGCTGGTTATATGGTAGATGCGCGTAGTCACTGACCGACCGGCAGAAGTGTTGAAATTTTTTTGAGTATGTATACATTCAATTTTCGTACATGCAATAATGTGCTAGTCCAAGGCTAAATATGACCGTTCATTTTCTAATATTTTTCTTTTTTTAGCAAACGTGTTGAGGGTTTCTTCCATACAACGAATAAACCCAATTTATTTTTATAAGTAAGAAAACCGCTATACCTTCTTCAAAAAATTCTAAAAATCGGGGCACTTTAAACTTGCTTAAAACCATTTCAATCGTTAATTGAAAAAATTTATAACTTTAATACATTCCGACGCTTATGATATTTTGTGAATACCCTAATTATATTTACCATATATAATTACAGATAAAGAAAGAACTACCGAAGAAACCCCAGATCGGTCAGATGAAGTAGACGATGCTGAAATTGAAAATTCCGATAAAGAAGACTTCAATATAATGTTGGACGAAATAGATATTGATCAATGTGATATGGATGAATGGTCATAGAACGGTTGCCAAACATGATGATCATCATTATATATGTATATTTACTAGCAGACCCGGCGAAGTTCGTCCCGCCCAAAATTAATTTTTTCGTCGAAACATTTTACCAACAATTCACGTTGACAACTTCGAGTGGCACATTTATCTGCACCAATTATGGTTTTGTGGTCGTCAGAAATCGGCCAACTTCAAAATAAAGCTCTTGCAGACTTAAACGCTCTTTTGGGACTTAACTTTTTTTCTCTTTATGATTTTGTACTTTTAATGTGGACTTAGCACATACATATTTTATCAACCTGTTTTTCATTATTTTTTTTTATTGTTAAAAGAATTAGTTGCTTATTTTGAATATATTTTATTGCTTTAAAATAAATAATATATAACTATTTTAAGTCGCAAATTTATGTACCATTTATAAAGGAAAATACTTAAAAACAAGTAAAGAAGTATAAGTTTGGGTGAAACCGAAATCTATATACCCGGCGTAGGTATCAAATATTGTCGTTTCAACTTTCTCTAAATTACCTTTGCATGATAAGCAGGGATGCTTTTTCCGATTTCAAACGTTTTCGATAATATGCTGAGTTAGACTCAATGATATAATTGAACCAAGTTTGGTAGAAATCGATAAAGTGGCTACCGAGATACACCTTTGTAGTCATAAAATGGGCCACGCCCAATTCTTAAAAGTCTATAGCAGTCTTGTTTATTGTTAAGAGATTGCTGTAAGTATTAACTTGGAGTAAATTAGTGTTCTCCGTTTTTGAAAAAATAGTTTCCGTACTTCTGAAATTTACCGTTAGATATACGGGAAGCGGGTGTAATTTTGGTCCGATTTGAATAATTTTGAACGAATTTCCTTTCCGTACGAAGGTTATTAAGTGCTCCGAGTTTGGTATAAATCGATAAATCGGTTACCGAGCTACACATTTGTGGGCGGCGCCACGCCCATTACCCAAAAATTTAAATTAATAAAATTTTCTACTAAGTGATTATTGCAATCATCGATTTTGAGTGAACTAGCTTCAATAATTACTGATTTATCGCTGTGTTCTTGTTTCTGTAAATTACCATTATTTGCAGTGTTGCCAGGTATTCGACATGAGAAAACGTCCCTCTTGGTCTAAAAAAACCTCATTTTCTACCCAAAAACGTCTTCTTCAAATGCATGCACAAAGAATTGTTCTTATTAAACTTACTGTATACAATGGTACATAAGTATTTATGTAAGGTATATTAAAATGTCATTTGGACAGAGCACATTTACAATTCATTGTAAACTGGTTTGAGATCGTTAATATAAAAATAATTTTATACATACACTTGTGATCAGCTGATTCAGTCATCAACATTTTGATCGATTGTGGCTGTTTTTCTTTTGTTTAATTAAAGTTTATTATTTTTTCCATAAAAGCTTAGCTCATTATAACGGGTGATTTTTTTGAGGTTAGGATTTTCATGCATTAGTATTTGACAGATCACGTGGGATTTCAGACATGGTGTCAAAGAGAAAGATGCTCAGTATGCTTTGACATTTCATCATGAATAGAC
>NW_016162061.1:44082-46001 GCF_001687245.7 Rhagoletis zephyria | reverse complement strand
TGTAAAATCCTGTAAGTTCATGGAGTACTGGATCAGAGCTAATATCAAGTGATCACTGCTTGACGTTTTTACAGGAAAAATGCTTTTTTTGCTCCCGTACCTTTTGTTGTTACTCACGTTTTACTCTCACTTCNTTCATGGAGTACTGGATCAGAGCTAATATCAAGTGATCACTGCTTGACGTTTTTACAGGAAAAATGCTTTTTTTGCTCCCGTACCTTTTGTTGTTACTCACGTTTTACTCTCACTTCAGAGTAATTTTGCTGTTTGACATTTTTACAGGATTTTTCACGAAAAGTATTGGATCAGAGCTAAAGTATTGGATCAGAGCTAATAAGGTTTTTACACGAACTTGCAGGAAGTTACAGGAAAAATGATCTCGTATTCCGAATTCCTCAAAAATCCTTTAAATGAGAGCGATTTTGGAGAGTTGTGTAGAGAATAAAGTTGCAAGATTTTACCCGAACTTTTTTATCTGGCAAAATCTTGAAAAGTGTCAAGCGATCGCTGGTTGACGTTTTTACTCGAAAAATGCTCTTTTTGTTCCCGTACTTTTTGTTGTTACTAACTTTTTACTCTCAATTCAGAGAATAACTTCGCTGTTTGACATTTTTGCAGGATTTTACGCGAAAAAGAATTGGATCAGAGCTTATTATGTAAACTATAGGCCAAGGCAAGGCATATTGAATAAGGTAGAAGTGTTTTTGACACTTCTCTCTTGTCAAATGATAGCTCTGATCCAGTACTCCATGAACATACAGGCTTTTATACGTACTTGCAGGAAGATACAGGAAAAATGAACCCGTACTCCAAATTCCTCCAAAATCCTGGAAATGAGAGCGATTTTTGGAGAGCTGTGTAGACCGTGCAAAAATCGCGACTACTCCATGCATGCGTGTAAAGAGTACTCCCTAAGGGCCAAGGAGTACCCAAAATTAACCACAATTCATATAAAAAATATGGTCCAATCAACATTGCGATGTCCTAGGGCAGGACCATATACTCCATCCCCGCATTACATCAGAGTAGCACAAAATAACAATGGCATTGTTGCTATATTTTTTCGTTTGTACGCGCTTTTGTTCTTCACTTCTCAAATACTTTTTCGAAATTAATAAAAACCAAGACAAAAATTCAAAATTACATGTTGCCTCTGACGGCATTCGAACCCGAACATGCTGGGAGCTAAGGACTAATAGCGAGCATCTCTACACGTTCAGCTACAGCCAGACATGCAAATGTGCTTTCAAATGCTCAACTTCAATCACGTTTCGTTAAAACACGAGCAGTGATCGGATAACAAACAATAAGCTAGCGCAGAGACACCAGTTGGTCCGCTACAGCATGACAGAGGAACACTTTTGTAAGTACTCCAATTTACCACAAATAGACTACATGATCCAACGATTTTTTCAGGGGAGAATAAAGTTGCAAGATTTTACCCGAACTTTTTCTTCTGGTAAAATCCTGAAAAGTGTCGAGCGATCACTGGTAGACGCTTTTACTCGAAAAATGCTATTTTTGTCGCAACAAGATTGTCCATTTTTAAATTTAACGAGCTTGTTGATTAAAGTTAATGTTGACAAAAATGCAACCGTGTGCCACAATTCCACTTACAAATTCTTGTGGCAAAACTTTCCCAGCACGAATTTGCAACTTTCCCTCCAAATGAAATGTCAAAATTGTGCTCTGTCTTTGCAAGTTTTAGAGGGTTTTCGGCCAAACGAACACGACTTGGTAACAATTAGTACCAACTTGTAAAAGCATAGCGAACACTCTTTCGAACACCGACTAAAATGTCAAATGATGAATAACTTTTATGCAGCGTTTTTGCTGCATTTAAAATGCAACATTTAGCACTTTCGAACATATGTTTTCGAAGAGCGTTCATGCTACCGCTTTAGCAAATGTACATTTAC
>NW_016162061.1:35801-40176 GCF_001687245.7 Rhagoletis zephyria | reverse complement strand
TGACGATATATACCTATTTCATTCCGGCTCCTGATGCACCTCGAATGCCACCTCCATCATCCGTTGCATGGCCCGTGCTTGCTTGGCTTCACTCATCTTTGCAATTATTGAAGTCATCATTTTTGCAAAGGAATTTAAAGCCGGGCTTCCACTATGTTCTTCTATAGCCAAGCACTTTTTTTAAATAATTCGATAGCTTCGAACAAACTCCTGTCTACGTCGATATTGTTTCCCGCTCGTTTTGTACCCCTTTGTGATGGTCCTGGCAATGGAGAAGACGGCGATACCGATGTGAACAAAGTAGGAGATGGCGATGGCGATGATTGGTGGTGATGGTGTGGGCAAAAGTACCGATTGAGATGGCGAAGGCACATTGATTGGCGGTGATGGTGAGGGCAGAAGCACTTTATTAGAAGGCGAAGGCGCAAAGAGCGGTGGTGATGGCGAAGGTCGAAGAACTTTTGGAGTAGGCGAAGGCTCACTAATCGTTGGTGCAATTGATTGAGAAGGCAGAAACACTGTTTGGCATGGTGAAGGCATACTGATTGTTGGAGCGGCACATAGCTAGGCGTTGTTTGCAAAACTGGAGAGTCCGTTGTTAAAGTAGATTGCGAAGGTTGAGACGGACAAATGTTTTGTGAGCATCGTAATCTATAAAACAAACAGTTCTTACATTCACATATTAAAATTAGGAGTGTTTTTTACTTACAGTCGTGGAACTAAGTGCGGCTTTAAAAACTGCATTGTGTCAAGCAAGTACCATGGTTTATGGTATTGCGCCCACTTCCTGATGGCGCTACTTTGCGAACTTCTCCTCCATATCTTTCACGAAGTGTTGTCCATCTTCGAACGCACATTTCAGCTGAAGAAATACTTCTGTGTGATACAACTTTACGTGCAATAATTGACTTTTCTCTTACCGGTTGTATTCAGCTCGCTTGCTATTTTCACCCACAACATTCGCTTCCTGTCTACGAATTTGTAGTTGTTGTTGTTGTAGCGGCTACTAAGCCCCGTTCGGGGCGGTTCATCCATCAACGTTGTCGTCTATTTCAGCTAGGGGGAGGCCCAGGAAGTGTGCTACTTAAAGAAGGGCTGTCCATAGGGACAGGGGCGTTAGCTGAGTGGGATTCCCAGGGCATGTGAAGAGGTACCGGGAGTCATGTGGCGACTGTCCACATGCCGGGCATTGGTTGGGCACATCTTCGGTGATTCTGCTCAGGTAGCTGTTGAGTCTGCTGCAATTGCCAGAGCGAAGTTGGGCTATTGTAGTGCGGGTCCCCCGAGGCAGACAAAGTTCTGTCCCGTCCACGTCCGGCGGTTGTGTGCCTAGAACGGCATTCACAGGGCGGGAGTCTACATAACTTGAGAATGATTCCCTGTGAATGCCGTTAAGGGCCTGTCGGTAAGTTGACGGGTCCAGAGGTTGTTTGATATACCTCTGGACTTCGTCTGTCAGTTCGTAAAGATGCCTCCTGACGTGCCGTGGCGAGGAACTGCTTGCAGAGCATTATGTTATGCTCCTTTACAGGGAGCATCTGGGCCTCGTCATGGAGGTGGTGTTGAGGCATGCCGTGTTTTGGCAGGTCTGCAGCTTCATCCACTGCGCCCTGCTAGTTCCCGGCGACCATACGGGCGCTGCGTAGTTTAGAACCGGCCGGCCAATTGCCTTGTATGTTGCCAACAACGTTTCTTTATCTTTGCCCCAAGTGCTGCCGGCCAGCGACTTGAGGACATTGTTTCGGCTCTGTACTTTGTTGACATTTGCGGTTGTATGCGCGGAGAGGGAGAGCAGACTGTCGAAGGTAACTTCGGCGTCGCGTCGGTGGTGTGCTGCAAACTGTTGATATGCTCTATTTGATTCTAGTTTGCAGCGAAGGGGTTCACATCAGTGTTGGGAAATGAAGTTTTTCCTTCGGTACGAATTCTGGATAGGAAAAGAGACTGCTAAATTAATACGTTGATACTGAACCTTTAAAGCATTGTCATGGGTTAAAGCACATAAGTACATATGTATGTTGCTTAACAAAAAAATCGAATATAACAATTATGTGAAATTTATTGAGGGCAGCAAGTCTACCAGAAATTCTAATGCGGCTCTCTTTTTTTACATGGTATCGGGCATGATAAAAACATTAGAAGGGAAAATCGTTCTCTCAATTCGTAGGCTATGATTTTTCTCTGACGTTTGCAAACATTTTAAAATCATATAAAACTGAAAATAAAAAAATAAATTGTTCACTATTGTTGTTGTTTGAGATCAAAAATGAGAATGTGTGTGTGAGCTTGAGTTCGAATTTTAAAATTATATTGCTGGCAAACGTCAGACTGCCTCCCAGCCAGCAAGAAAACGTACATTTTACGAACATTATGTTTTACGAGGGATTCTCGTATCGCCAAAAAGTTAGAGAAAAGCTCGTAAACGATAAAACAAAAAAATATAATAGAAAGAGGCTTGTAATAATTTGTCAGCACAAGAAAAAATTTTAGTTTTGTTGACAATTTTTCTTCAATCACAATATTTTATAAGTAAGTAGCTTGTTAAATATTTAATTTAAGAAAATTATTAAGTATGTGATTTATTGGCAGACTGGTGCAAACGCAAAGGACGATCTACCACTTTCTTAAAAAAAAACCGTGGACCCCTTAAACGAAAAAGTGAATCAGATGGATGCAAAAATTGGAGCTGTTTTGGAGCGGTTATTTTCAGAGGTGATTGCTTTAAGGAAAGAAAATGGTACCCTTCGAAACAATAAGAGACCAACCATTGCAGAGGGCGTCCTGCCAAGAAGCCCATTTAAGGAAAAGCATGCATTTATGGAATTTGAAAAAGACCTTGGGAGTTCAAGTGAAAGACAACAATTATTGGTAACTAAAAACATAAATTAACCATAATAAAATAATTTTTATTGCATTCTTTAAACACTTTATAGGTTTCTGAACTCGAAGCTATAAATATTTGAAATGTAGATAAATGTTTAAGAACGTACTGGCGGAAAATTATTACAGATGAGGTAGCAGAACTTTTCTCGTGGAAGGGAACTGGTACCAAATGCAACGCTATTTGTTTGGCAACGACTGCGGCAATAAGAAGTACTGATTATAATATTATTTATTACCACTTTTTATTTAATTCAATTTTCCGATTTCCAATGGAGTTTAATCTTTAACTTTATTTTTTTAGGTGCTTTTCGTCAAAAATTTAACTCCGACGAAGTTTTTATTTCCGTTTCAAAGAAGCACTTCCAATATGCACACGACCGGCAAAAAAAATTGGCAGCCTATCGGCAAAAAAGAAAAAATAAACTCAGCTACTTTATAATATACATTAAACCCCTCTTATTTAATTCTTAATTTGGAAATAGATAGTTTGTTAATATTTATTTATCTGAAAATATCTTCACATATACAGTGCCGGAAAAAAAATATTGGCACAGAGAATTTTTCGCCATGAATGCAAAGTTTTTTATTCTGATTTCTTCTCTAATTGTTTTTTATAAAAATATAGTTAGTAAGAAGTTCTACTTTCAAATCAGATTTTTAGAAAAATTACTTAATGATTTTACCTCCCAGCCAGCAAAATCGTCGTAAACAAGCTCGTAATTGGATATTTTCTCGAAGAAAAACCGGATTAAATTTCGTTTATGATAGCCGTTTACGACTCTTTTTCGAGCACTTTTTCTCTCCTTTCCCCGGTAGCGAAGACACTCGAGGCCCTGCTGCTCCCGTACTTCACGAACCACCTGACCCCAGCGAAGCATCAACATGGGTTCCGTAAAGTGCATAGTACAACAACAGCACTTAACGCCATAAACACTCAGATAACTCGTAGCCTAAACCGAAACCGCCCCTGTGAGAGAACAATTCTAGTAGCGTTGGACCTGTCCAAGGCGTTCGACACTGTCAATCATTAAACGCCACTAGAAGATATAGAGGTCTCCTCACTCCCACAGGGACTCAAACGGTGGTCGGCGAATTACCTGAGTGGTCGACACTCGTCAGTAATCTTCAGAGACAAAACTAGCAAGCCACGTAAAATTAAACAGGGGGTACCACAGGGTGGTGTTCTGTCGCCGCTACTGTTTAATTATTACATATCAAAGCTTCCTCAGCCACCAGAGGGTGTTAATATAGTCTCGTATGCTGACGATTGTTCGATCATGGCGTCTGGGAATGGAATTGATGACTTGTGCTCAAAAGTAAACGGTTACCTCTCCGAAATTTCTCGCTTCTTCACTGCAAGGAGCCTTGCCCTATCCCCTGCGAAATCCTCGGCAACCCTTTTCACCACCTGGACGAAGGAGGTCAGACTGCCACTGGGTATTCACGTCGATGGCGTAACAATACCGACGGTAAATAACCCGAAAATCCTCGG